>NW_008343964.1:165299-166841 GCF_000622305.1 Nannospalax galili
TCCTGTATCAGAAAGCACTTTAGCCTTTATTACCACATTGAGAGAGCTCCTCAATATTTTGAAAATACAAAAAATTTTTCATGAAAAAGTAAGGGGATTAGAGCAATAGGAGGTGTTCCCAGCAAATTATTAAGAGTGTACAAAACCACCTGGTTGGGAGAAAGTAAGTCCCGCTTTTCTACTCGGTTATCCATATCACTGTGCAGCAGCATCAGTACTGAGAGCAGCTGAAGAGGGGCTAGGAATGTAAAAGACTTCATCTTTGGAGGGTTTTGTTCGGAAGTTGATGGTTATCCATATCACTGTGCAGCAGCATCAGTACTGAGAGCAGCTGAAGATGGGCTAGGAATGTAAAAGACTTCATCTTTGGAGGGTTTTGTTCGGAAGTTGAAACCACGTTCAGAAGTGGAGTTGTCTATTTCTGCAACGCTATTTACTATTTTAGGGTACTTTTCCAAACACTGGGGCCAGGATCATGGTGTTCACTGGAGGCCCCCCAACCCAAGGACCTGGCATGGTGGTTGGAGACGAATTGAAGACTCCTATTCGTTCCTGGCATGATATTGAGAAAGATAATGCACGGTTCATGAAAAAGGCAACCAAAGTAGGTACCCTTGGATGTGAGCTGTAATTGTGGCAACAAGTGCCAGGTATGGGCTGCTCTGGCGTGAAAAGCAGCTACTTGCTCTGGTCTTAGAGTCATGGCTGACAGGTGCTCTTGCAGTGATTCTCTTCCAGATCAGCTACTATTAACTTACTGTCCCATCTTTTGACTTTAGTTAGAATGGGTGGCTTTAAAGTGTTTATAAATGCTGTATTTTGGGGGGAAGTTTTATAGAAAATGATCCCCATGTTCCTACACTTGATTACATCCTTTGGTATATTAAGGCATACCTTGGGAATTAAGTTTCTGTTTCCTAAAAATAGTTTTTCTTTCTTTACAGCACTATGAGATGCTTGCCAGTAGAACTGCTGCAAATGGTCACTGTATTGATATTTATGCTTGTGCCCTTGATCAAACTGGACTTTTGGAGATGAAATGTTGTCCAAATCTTACTGGGTATGTTGACATTGAACACCAGGGAAAGTTTATTTATTTGTTTGCTTGTTTGGGTCTTGACAGAGTCTCCCTGTAGCCCCCGCTGTCCTGGAACTCACTACATAGACCAGGCTGGCCTTGAACTCACAGAGATCTGCCTGCCTCTGCTTCCGAGTACTGGGATTAAAGGCATGCGTCACCACGCCCAGCTATTTATTTTTTAATATTTTATTTATTATTTTTATTTTATGTGTATGAGTGTTTTGCCTGCATGTATGGGAGTACACCCGTGTCGTGCAATGCTGCATGCAAAGAGGGCTTTGGATTCCCCTGGATGGTTTGTAGCCAGCATGTGGGTGCTGGGAATCAAACCCGGGTCCTCTGCAAAAGCAGTTAGCACTCTTAACAGCTGAGACATCTCTCCAGTCCCAGGATTTATTTTTTGTAGTCCAGAAACTTAATATCAAACTTTACTTTCTTACAAATTCATGGTCAGATAGTGA
>NW_008343964.1:166884-169778 GCF_000622305.1 Nannospalax galili
TTAAATATTTTATTTATTTTTCTTTATTTTATGTGTATGAGTGTATTGTCTACATGTAAGTGAGTGCACCCTTGTGCGATGCTGCGGAGGTCAGAAGAGGGCATCGGATTCCCCTGGAACTGGAGTTAAGGACAGTTCTTAGCCGCCATGTGGGTGCTGGGAATCGAACCCAGGGCCTCTGCAAGAGCAGTCAGTACTCTTAACCACTGAGCCACCTATCCAGCCCCAGATAAGTTGGGTTTTTTTGTTTTGTTTTGTTTTGGGTTTTTTTTCGGTCTTTTTGAGACAGGGTCTCCCTGTAGCCCCAGCTGTCCTGGAGCTCACTTTGTAGACCAGGCTGGCCTTGAACTCACAGAGATCTGCCTGCCTCTGCCTCCCAAGTGCTGGGATTAAAGCCATGTGCCACCATGCCCGGCTGGGTATCAGCAGGTTTTAAAGTTCCTCCAGCAATTCTATCATGGAGCAGAGCTTGAGTACCAGAGCAGTTTGAGCACTACACAGCCTGAGTGTCATCTGGGAGCTCATTAGATATAGTCTCTTAAACCTCACTACCCACTTGCTGAATCAGAACCTGGATTCATCTAATATCCTATTGACTAATGCATGGCATGGCATGGTTTGAAAAAGGTCTACTTAGAGCCATGGGTTGAGTTTGAAATTCTGCATTTCTTCATTTTTATTCACATTTATTGTGTGTATGTGTGCATGTGTGCATGTGCATTTACGTGCCTGCCACAGCGTGTGTGTATAGACTCCAACTTGTGGGAGTTGTTTTTTTTCCTTTTACCATATGTGTCCTGACTCAGGTCATTAGGCATGATAGCATCTTTACCTGCTGAACTGTCATGCAGGCCCAGGTTATTATTCTTTTAAAATATGTTTTAAACATTTATTTATTTACTTTGTGAAAGGGTGCATGCCATATGCCTCTGTAGGTCAGAGACTTGTGGGAATTGGTTCTCTCCTTCCGCCATGTAGGTCCTTGGGATTGAACTCAGGTGGTCAGGCTTGGTAACTTGCGCTTTTGCTTGCTGAGCTGTCTCACTGGACCTAGATTCTTTATTTCTAACCAGCTCCCAAGTAATTCTGCTCTGCTCCCACAGTGGAAGAACTAGAAGGTAGAACTTGAGTCACTTAAACTCTTTTGGCCAGCAGGATAGTTATGTTAAGTGATAGAATTAGGGTTCCCCACTGACACTGATGGAGGTATATCATTGAACCACATGAAATAAGATGAACTCCAGCTGGCCTCAGTTCCGCAGTGGATACCAGCTGGGCAGTTTGCATTCCTCAGAATGTCAGTTTCCCAAGACAGTGCCCACTCACTTTACATGCCAATAGAAAGCCCCACATCTCTATCTGGTGTCTTTTGAATTTGCTCAGGCTTTTCTAGAACCCACTGGCACACATTTACAGGTTATTGTAAAGGATCTTATAAAGGTTGCAGATGAAGAGATGAGTAGGGAGAGGTAGGAAGAAAAGGACACTGAGCTTCCATGATTCTCTGGGCACCTCAGCCTCCAGGAACCTCCTTAGGTTGGGTTATCTAGAAACTGAGCCCTGTTCTTTGGGGTTGTTGTGAGGACAGCATTATAAGCATGACTGAAGCACAGCAAGAAGAGCAGGTTCTAGTGGAGAAACCAGAGAGAGCCTATCTGTATTCTTCTTGGCCTCCTCTGTATTCCTTCTTCTTAGGTATGGGGCAAGAGCTCTTCTCAGTAGGGTTCTTTCAGTCTACTATTAAACAGGGAAAGGCAGAGAATTTCTTTATAGCCAGTTCTAAGGCAGAACAACAAAAAGATTAGATTTTTCTTTTTTTAAAACTTTTATTAATTTTTTTAATTGTATGAGTATATTGCCTTCTTGCGTGTAAGTGCACTCATGTTGTACAGTCCCTGCAGAGGTCAAAAGGGAGTGTTGGATCCCCTAGAACTGGAGTTAGCTGCCATGTAAGTGCTGGGAACTGAACCTGGGTCCTGTGAAAGAGGAGCTGGTGCTTTTAACCACTGAGCCATTTCTCCAGCCCCAAGATTAGATTTATTCAATGATCCACTCCATCAGGGAAGATAATTTCTAGTTTCTTTGGTCTACCTCAGGGCAGGAGTTGTGGACTAGCTGCTATGGATAAAAACCAACATATGCAGGAGCTGCCTTGGCAGGGATGCTGTTGAGGGGTGGGTGTGAGTTAGGTTAGGCTTGTAGAAATGAGAGAGAAAACCCAAAACTTATTTCTCTCTTTGTGTGTGTGTGTGTGTGTGTGTGTGTCTGTCTGTCTGTCTGTCTGGTAAAATATCAGTAACTCATTTAAACTGAAGAGTTCATTGATATAAGACTACTGTTTGTTTGAGATAGGGTCTTACTATGTAGCTTTGAATGGCTTCAAACTCAAAATCCTCCTGCCTTAGCCTCCTGAGTGCTGGTGGCATGCCACCATTTATTTTTTCTTTCTTTAATGTATTATTTGAAATAATTACATATTCATGGAAGTTGTAAGTGTACTGGAGTTTAGAGCAGTCCCTTCACACTCTACATATACTGACTTCCAGTGGTAGCGTGTTCACACATAGTAGAGCAGCACTATCAGGAAGTAGAGTAGGCGGAGTGCAGTTAACTGCACTGCAGACCTTGCTCCTTCTGCACTTCTTTATGAGTGAGTATAATGTATGAGATTTCATCATCTCTGTAGATTTGTGTAAAGTATAGAACTAGTATTTTTTGTGTTTGTTTGCTTGTTTTGTTTTTTTTTCCAAGATTGAGTCTCCCTGTAGCCACAGCTGACCTGGAATGAGTCACTATGTAGACCAGGTTGGTCTTGATCTCACAGAGTTCCACCTGCCTCTACCTGTGCTGGGATTAAAGGTGTGCATCACCATACCCGGCCTAGAACTTACATA
>NW_008343964.1:169910-172616 GCF_000622305.1 Nannospalax galili
TGGGTGCTGGGAATTGAACCTGGGTCCTCTGCAAGAGCAGTCAGTGCTCTTAACCACTGAGCCATCTCTCCAGCCCCTAGAACTTATATTTTTAAAAAGTTTTTAAAGCTCTTTTTACATTCATGTATTATTTATTTACTTATTTATTCAATTTATTTTTGTGTATGTGTTTGTGTCTGGTAGCACACATAGCATAGCCTGTGAGTGGAGGTCAGTGGACAACTGGTGGGAGTTTGTTCCAATCCTCTAGTGTGTGGCTCCCAGGGATCAGGCTCAGGTTATCAGGCTTGGCATAAGTGCTCTTACCCACTGAGCCATCCCTCTGGCTTCCTAAAACCGTTTTAAGGATTCTTTGTTTAATGTTTTAGAGATAGTTTATTTCCTAAGTACAAGTTGAAGTTTTCCATTTAAGTTAATTAACAGCACCTTTATAGACATGACTTTCTTTAAATTCTTGTTAATCCTAAAAAGAGCAACTAAATGGCTTCCAGTTCTCCTAAATGTGTACTTTTTCTTTGTTTTTCACCTAGAGGCCACATGGTGATGGGAGATTCTTTCAACACCTCTCTCTTTAAGCAGACATTCCAAAGAATTTTTAGTAAAGATTTTAATGGAGATTTCAGAATGGCTTTTGGTGCTACTTTGGAAGTAAAGGTATGCTAGACTTAAAATTTTTTAATGTATTTTATTTATTATTTTTATTTTATGTGTGTGCGTGTATTGCCTGTATGTAGGTAGGTGCACCCATGTCGTGCAATGCCTGCGGAGGACAGAAGAGGCTGTCGGATCCCCTGGAACTAGAGTTATGGACAGTTGTTAGCTGCCATCTGGGTGCTGGGAATTGAACCCGGGTCCTCTGGAAAAAGAACAAGTGTTTTTAACTGCTGTACCATTTCTCTAGCTCCTGGATCGAGTTTTTTTTAAAGATGAGAATAGATTTTGTTGAAGTGAATATATATTTTAACATCTCCTCTTGGCTTGCCATTATGTTGGGTTTTGTGAATTAAGTACTTTTAAAGCAATATAGAACATTATGTTCATTGGTTAGAAATATGTAGATAATTATAAATATACCATGACTATATATAGGGTTGGAAAAGAATGTAGTATAATTGGTAGAATTGTTATCTTTCATGTGTACAGTAATTTTAAAGGTTGAAAAGTGAATGGAGAGAGTTGAAAATGTTTCCTTGCCAAGTACACACCTGTATCCCAGCACTCAGGAGGCAAAGGCAGGAGGAGGACTGTGAATTTAAGGTCAGCCTGGGTGTTATTTTCCAGAATAGTTTCAGTTATATCTCAAGTCCCTGCCTCAAAACAAACAAACAGCATGGCAATGATACCTTAAAGTATCCTTGTTTTGTTTTGTTTTGTTTCAAGACAGGGTCTCACTCTGTATCCCTGACTGGCCTGGAACTCACTATATAGATCAGGCTGGTCTCAAATTCACAGAGATCTGTCTACCTCTGCCTCTTAAGTGCAGTAATTAAAGGAATGCAACACAATGCCCAGCCTGTTTTGGTTTTTGAGACAGGGTGATCTCGGGTTCACTATATAGCTTAGATTGGCCTTGAATTCCTGATCTTTCTGCCTTTTTTTTTTTTTTTTTTTTTAACTTTTTTATTAAAAACAAAAACAAAAACCAGGAGCTTCTCTGAGAAAGATAAGAGTAAATTGCTGTGAAAATGAAAAAATAAAATAAAATAAAAATACAGTGACCCCAGAGGCAAAGGCGTATGAATCACAGCCAGGAATATGAGTGCTTGGCTCCTTTGTGTTGGATTTTCAGGGTGGAGTCCAGAGAATTCCCATTAGACAGATCAATTCTGTGGTGTTTCTGAGCAGCATATCATATATCTCCATATATGTGTGTGTTTGCATATATATACAATGTATACGCAGTCTTTCTGTGGAGCTTAAGTGGATGCCTGACATCATGAATATTCTATGAGTGCCAGGCTACCCAGACAGTTGACCTGGTTACCAAGAGAGTGTGCTTCTATATAGCATGGCTATCCTCATATTTGTGCACCCTGTGGGACAAAGGGATGATTTATAGACTGGGTGGGTGGAACAGGACTATGGGAGACTTCAGCATGTCACTCAGAACAATTTAAAACCCAGGAAAATTTCCATTTAATGTTTTAGGACCATTATTGGACATAAGTTTGTGAAACTAGGGAAAGCAAAGCCTCAGCTAAGGAGGCACTACTGTGTAGCCACACACGTCATCATTTAACCTATGAATGGCAAGAAGCCACTCTGTCCAGACCTTGATCTCAGCAATGCAGATAAACAAATGAATCTGTTCACAAGAAGCTCGGATTATAGTGATGGAGAGGCACCCTCATGTCAGCTGTGAAGTAAAGTGGATAAAGGGATAAGGTAGAGTGGAACGAATGAGATTCTGGTCAACATAGGGGTTTTCTTGGAAGGATTCCTGAATATGGTGATGTCTGTGCATGAAGCCAAAGGACAAGGTGTGTGCATCTCTAGAGGGACAGTTTATCAGGCACAGGGAAGAGCATCCACTTGCTCTGAAGACATTGGAAGAGAAAGCCCAGATGGACAGGAGCAGGTGCAGACTGACAGAGCCTGAAGCCTGGAAACTCTGCCACCTTCTTTTAAAGAAGAGACTATCAGATTAGATAGGAAAATTATATTTAAGATAAAATCCCAAGAAATCGCACATTTAAAAATCTTCTT
>NW_008343964.1:173368-198617 GCF_000622305.1 Nannospalax galili
GAGACACAGTCTCAAAAAGACAGAAAAAAAAAAACAAAACAAAAAAAACCCAAAAAACAAAACAAAAAAAACTGACATGAAGAAATGACGTTGAGACCGCCACTTTACTCATCATATTCCTAAACTAACATCTTCTTACTTTGTTTTTTTTTTTTTATTTAAGGAAGATGAATCCCTTAACCAGCCAGGACCAGTCAAAACCAGTCTTGCTATTACTCAGTCACATTTAATGACTGCGCTTAGTCACACAAGACCGTCCATTAGTGAAGATGACTGGAAGAATTTTGTTGAGCTGTAAGTGCCAGATTCCAATATGGAAGTAGCCATTATTATAGTGACATCATTATTTACTTAAACTTTTAAGGTTTGTGTTTAAATTTAAAAATAATTCAAGGGGCTGGAGAGATGGCTCAGTGGTTAAGAGCACTGGCTTCTCTTGCAGAAGACCCAGGTTCAAATTCCAGCATCCATATGGTGGCTACAAACCATCCTTAACTCCAGTTCCAGGGGATCTAACACCCTCTCCTGTCCTCCGTGGGCATTGCATGACATGGGTGCACTTACATATGTGCAGGCAATACAATCGTACACATAAAATTTAAAAAGAAAATATATACTTCGTGTGTGTGTCTGTCTGTCTGTCTGTCTGTCTGCCTATCTTTTTTTTTTTTTTTTTTTTTCTTTTTTTGAGACATGTTCTCCCTGCAGCCCCAGCTGGCCTGGAACCTACTATGTAGACCATACATAGCCTCGAACTCACAGAGATCTGCCTGCCTCTGCCTTCCCAGTGCTGGGAGTAAAGGCATGTGCCACCATACATGGCAGAAAATATATACTTAATTTAAAAGTACCATAAATGCAAACCTTACTTTAAAAGTGCCATAAATATAAACCTTACTTTAAAAGTACCAAAAATGTAAACATTAAACTTTCTAATCTGTAATTATACTTTTAAGTTTTCACCAAAACCTAAATTTTTGTCCTAAAATAAATGTCCCAAGTGACCGTTTCTGCTCATTTGCTGCTTTTCAGCTGTGGCTGTCCTCAGAGTTAGTTTCTTTGTATTTTTCAAATTCCTCTTCTCACCTCTAGGAGCTTGGTGTCGGTGGCACGAGTCAGTGGAAAATCTGTGGCCTGGATCCCACATCTACACTTGGTATCTACTTTGAAGTTGTCAATCAGGTGGGTTGGATTTTTTCATATGTTTTCATGTTACAGTGCCCTGTGTTCTGATTTATTAGAAACTGGTGTCTTCTGGTTACTTTCTTCCCAAACTGATGCTACTGTGCTGTCTTAGGCATGGTGCTAGTCTGCTGTGCTCTTTTTTTTAAATTCCTTCCAGTTTTTAGACAGAATCAGATAACATATTCTTTTGTCCCTTTATTGTTGAAAGGACAGGGTCCTGAGATGAGTAATTATTTTTCCCAGCCACAATAATGCTGGTGAATTTTTGAGTGTGCCAGTCTTTCCCCAATGCTTTTGTTTTGAAAAATTGCAAATGCACAGAATAATTTCATGAAAGATTTTGTATAGTGAACACCTGCAAAACTACTAGCTAGGTTCTATAATTGACATTTTACCACA
Organism: Nannospalax galili; assembly: GCF_000622305.1. Classification (NCBI taxonomy): domain Eukaryota; kingdom Metazoa; phylum Chordata; class Mammalia; order Rodentia; family Spalacidae; genus Nannospalax; species Nannospalax galili. The sequence goes on from NW_008343964.1 coordinate 174,953, forward strand.
GTTGAGTTGCTTTGTTAAATATCTGTTATTCCATTTTATTTTGGACACTTTTGTTGGGAGGGGGAGATGAGACAGGGTCTCTTGTAGTCCTGGCTGGGCTTGAACTCCTGATCTTCCTACTTCCGTCTCCAAAATGCTGGGATTATAGGCATGTGCCACCATACTTGGCTTATATATATTTGCAGTCATTGGTGGTTTTCATCCCTAAACATTTCAGCACGCATATCATTAACTGTAGTTGGCTTTTATTCCTTCTGATACTGGAGTTGAACCCAGGGCCTCATGCATTGTATGCATTCACTTCACCACCAAGCCACACACCCAGCCCCAGGAGTTTGTTAGTATGTGCTGCTGTTCCCCCCTCCTTCTGCCTTCCCCTACCCTCTGCCTTTTAGATAAAAGTTATATACAGTAATACCAGGAAATGTGCAGATTCTCAGGCATTGAAAAGGCACCAAGAACCTTACCTCCACTGTTTCGAAGAGCACAGTGAAGTCTGGCTGTGTCTGAGTCATGCTTATGACAGTAATCAGCTGTGTGACCTCTCACCCTGCAGCATAATGCCCCGATTCCCCAGGGAGGCAGAGGCGCCATCCAGTTTGTCACACAGTATCAGCATTCCAGCACTCAGAAACGCATCCGAGTGACCACCATTGCCCGCAAGTGAGCATCCTTCCTCTTGAGCCACTGACTGATGGTTTCCTGTGAAGAGAAGTATTACCCTCTTTGAGTGTCCCTTTCCGATTCTACTGGCTCAGTAACCAGCCATTCTTGGTTAACCCACTTAGACCTTTACACATAAATGATTCTTCGTTATTTGTTAGGTTAGTAAGCCATCCTCCTTGTTTAAAGATGCAAGCAGAACATAAATGCAGCTGCCTTCTGTATCCCAGGGTTTCACATTCCTAAATTTAGCCAAACTGGAATGGGAAGTATTTTTTGAAATTACAGCTGTGTTGAACATGTACAGACTTTTTGATCTTTATTCCATAAAGAATACAGTATAACAGCTATTTGTATAGCACTCACACCATAGGATGTAATGTAGACATGATTTAATGTATGTGGGAGAATGTGCATGCACTATGCTATTTTATATAAGGGACTTAAGCATCCATGGATTCTGATATCTGAGGGAGTGGGTCATGGAACCAGTGCCTGGTAGATACTGAGAAAGAACTGTACTTAGGGATTTCTTTACTTCTCCTTCCCAAAGTTAAATCTATCACTGGTTTAACTTCATAGTCAGATTTTTGTGCTGTTATATAACATGTGTGTATGGTAGTTTTTTATTTTTTATGTCTTTATTTATATCTGTATCTGTATATATCTTCAGTTTGCAAGCCTAAGTCTCATGTATTTTAATGGTTACATCTTATTGCATAATTTGCATGGAATATACAACTCCTTTGTTAAAGGGCACTTCAAGTCCTACCTTCCAGCAGCACTGCATTTATATTTTTAGGCCTCTGCACATGCAAATATTTCTTTTCTTCTCTTTTCCTCTTCTTTTTTGTCTTGTCTTTTTTTTCTTTCTCCACATTACTTGGGATTGAACCAAGGCCTCTTTCTCATGCTACGCAAGTACTTCATCACTGAGCTATAGTCCTAGCCCCACTATATTTCTTGACAGCCATTTCATAGAAATTTTGCGTACAGCAAAACTATTATCATAAGAAGCTGATTCGTTCACTTCTCATTAGGATAAGGAGAAGACACTGTTGCCTCATTATTAGTGGGCAATATTAAGCTTTTACGTACAAATAGAGAGTGATGTCTCACTTCATTTGTTTTTCCCTGTTTATCAATGAATTGAGTACACTTCATGCTTATTGGCGAAACATACTGCTTCTCTAATAGAGCCTGTTATAGTTTTACTTCTTTTATTGAGATAAAATGCCCTGACAAAAAGCAGCTTAGGGGAGAAAGGGCTCATTGTAGCAGTTCCAGCTTATAGTCCATTCTAGAGATGAAGTCACATCAACCTAAGCTTGAGCTGGTCACATTCACAGTCAAGGACAGAGAGACTAAGTGCATGCTACTGCTCAGCTAATTTCTTTCCATCTTACACAGTCTAGGACCCAAACTCAGGGAAGGGTACAACCTACAGTGGACTGGGTCTTCCCACTTGAATTAAGAAAAAAATCTGGGGTGTTGGAGAGATGGTTCAGCAGTTAAGAGCACTGGCTGCTCTTGCAGAGGACCTGGGTTCACTTCCCAGCACCCACATGGTTACTAACAACCATCTGTAATTCTGGTTCTAGGGGATCTGATGCCCTCTTCTGACCTCTGTGGGAACCTACACACAAATGTGCGTGTATACACACACACACACACACATTTTAAAAAATCTTTAAAAGACAAAGAAAGAAAAACCCTTATATGCATGTCCACAGGCCAACCTGGTCTAGGCAATCCCTCAATGAGACTCTCTTCCCAGATGATTCTGGGTTGTGTCATGCTGACAAAGCTGACCATCTCAGAGCCTTTTGCCTGATTTTTTTTTTTTTTGAATTTTGAGACACAATTTCATAGGTCAGGCTGGCTTTGAACCCATTATGTAGTTGTGTAGTATAGGGTGATCTGTGTAGATGAGACTGCCTTATCTTCCTGTGCCCATCCCCCCAGTGCTGTGTTTGCAGACATGTGGCCTCCATGCCCAACTATGTAAAACCTATTGCTTTTTCTTCGTTGATTTGCAGAGAATCTTTATATATTCCCAACTATGTATTGCTTTTTCTTCGTTGATTTGCAGAGAATCTTTATATATTTTGGATATGATTATCCATTCCTGGTCTTTTAGCTTTGTTTATCTTTGTTCACCTGAAAAGCTTTTGTATATATGCTTTATGCTTAATTCTAAGAGGGTAAATTTTGTAAATTTGTAAACTCTGAGATTTTTGTATTTTTGGCCTAGAGGAAGGCACAGTAGATTGAGACTTAATACCCTTTGGGTGTGTACTTTTGTGTCTGGTGGGACATGGGGAAGTTTACCTTTTGTACGTTTAGGCTTTAGAGAATACCAGAGGGTGAGCGCAAATGAACAGCAAACTTAGCAAAAATACTGTGCAAATCCTTATCTTAGACAGAGGGGCGTGATCTGTGTTGGTCTGAGTGGGGATCAATTCCTGAACATGACCAGCTCCTGAAGCGTGGCACTAACTCTGGGCTTGTCAGTTGGGCAGATGCACAGAGTCAGCTGAGGCACATAGAAGCAGCATTTGACCAGGAGGCTGCAGCAGTCTTGATGGCACGGCTGGGAGTGTTCCGGGCAGAGTCAGAGGAGGGGCCTGACGTACTCCGGTGGCTGGATCGACAACTCATCCGACTGGTAAACTGGGAACAGTGGCATTGGGTTCAGTCTTTGTGTCTGTTTCACCTTTGAGAAAAGAAAATTGCTTCTTAAACTTATATTTTTTATAGTCAACAATTTAACAGTTTCTTACCTTGGGCCAAATACTGGGCATCCTCAGAGTGACAGGAAAGAAGTATTAGATGTCCGTTTTCCCCTCAAGGTCGACTTTATAGTCTGGAAGACACGACATGCATGGAATATTTGTGGAGTGCTGCAAATCTAGGAGTTAAAAACTGAAAAGCAGAATTACTACAACTCTACAAAATGACTATTAAATAAGCAATCAGAAAACCATGGTTGACTTACATTTCAGGGGTAGACCACTACAAGGATGGTGGTTGGGTAGAAAATAGGAAAGGTGGGCAATGTTAGGGTAGGAACTTTTTTTAATGTAATAATATATCTTTGTTAGGTTGAATGTAAGCAAGAAAAGTTAGTCCAAGGAAAGTGATCATGTACTTAGGTAAAAGTCCCAGCTGGAGCTGAGGCAACACCAAGGTAGGGATCTAGATGACATTGGTCTGTTTGTGGTATTCCTTTGTAGCTAGAACAGTGAGGATGGGAACAGGGGAACAAGAACCAACTTTTGAGCATCCACAGGAAGAGGGAGGAGGACAAGGAACCTTGAACACAGAAGGACTCATTGGAGAGATGATGAGAAAAAGCAAAGTGGCTATTTTAGCAGCTTAAGGAGAAAGGCTTTTTTAATTTATTTGTGTGTGTGTGCACACAAGCACCATAATTCGCATGTGGAGGTCAGAGGATGACTTGTTACCCTTCTTCTGCCATGTGGGTCCCAGGGATTGAATGAACTCTAGTTGTCAGATGTGGTGGCAAGAATCTTTACCCACTGAGCCATCTTGCCAGATAAAGGGGAAAACTTTAAGAAGTTTGGGAAACCATTTGGCTAATGCTATTGGGCAGTACAAGAATATGAGAACTGTGAGAGGATGTTAGGTTTGACAGGAGAAAGGCAATTGTTAGGGATGGGGTTTTAGAAGAACCCCAGGGCCTACTGCTCTAGTAGCTAGAGGAAAGGTTTGATCAGAAATAAAGGCAAGGGTGGGCAAGATGGTGCATGCCTGTAATCTCAGCACTTGGAAACTGAGGGAGGAGAATCACCTTGAGTTTGAGGCCAGCAAGGGCTACATGGTGAGACCCTGTTTCTCAAAGAATGAATGAATGAATGAATGAATGAATGAATGAATGAATGAATGAATGAATGAATGAATGAATGAATGAATGAATGAATGAATGAATGAATGAATGAATGAATGAATGAATGAATGAATGAATGAATGAATGAATGAATGAATGAATGAATGAATGAATGAATGAATGAATGAATGAATGAATGAATGAATGAATGAATGAATGAATGAATGAATGAATGAATGAATGAATGAATGAATGAATGAATGAATGAATGAATGAATGAATGAATGAATGAATGAATGAATGAATGAATGACTACAATAAAATAGGAAGGGACAACATCCTGGTTAGGAAGCCTGCCATTGAAAGGAGGAAGGAAACTGAGCTGTGATCCTCAGAATAATAGCAGGTGTATCTGAAATCGATGGTTTTCATGGTCTTACAGGGTTTTTTTGTCTGGAAAAGTGCCTGAGATCTCATTGAACACAACTGTGGTCATCCTCAGGCCAGCACTGCCTCGAGTTCGTTTGACATGCAGGATTCCCAGCTCTTTCCCAGAGTTTGCCTTTTTTTAATTTAAATTCTGGGTGTAACTCCAGGGCCTTGGCCATGCTATGTATTCTACCACTGAACTCCACCCCTAGTCCTCAGAGTCTGTGCTTTAACAAGGCCTGACGATTTGTGTGCCCTTCATGCCTGACATGTGCTATTCTAAACTCACAGAAAGTAGCAGTTCTTAGGGCTGGGGTTTTTCTAGGTGTCGCTAATTTAGATTCTTACCCATTTTCTTTTAACAGTGTCAGAAGTTTGGACAGTATAACAAAGAAGACCCCACTTCTTTTAGGTTATCAGATTCCTTTTCTCTGTATCCTCAGGTAAGAAATATGTTTAAAACATAATCATAGAAGAATAAATCATGTTAAAAATGAGCTTTTCTGTTCCTAGGATAAAGTGACAGTTTTTCTGGTTTGAGACTCTTAACTACAAGTGACAAAGGCTATTCCACATGATCTGAATCTCCACTGAAGCCAACCAAGTGTATGGCACTGTTGTGGCAACTTGGGTGTGTGAGACAGGCAATGGGGCCCTGGGACTTTTAGGTGCCTATGCCTGAGTGAGAAGTTGACGCCGTGCAGTGGTGTGGAAGAGCCCTAGACTCTGCTAATCAGGGTAGAGCACCAGCACTGGCCCTGTTGCTACTAATCTTATATGAGGTTTGAGACCCTTGTGAGTCTTTGTTTGCTCATCTTTAGAAGGGAAGAGTCATTCTGGAGCAGTGGTTTGCAGTCTCTTTAAAGCTGTGAAATCCTTTCCTCCAGAGGATCCTCCCTCAAAAGCCAGCAGGAAGAGCAGATTTGGTGCTTCTCTTATTGCACCCACCACCCTGGACCACTGACTCCACCAGAACCTCCAACCCCAGGACCCCTGCACTAGAGAGTTCCTGGGCTATGCAGGGACTTCTTCAAGAGAGACAATATCTGTTCTCAAAGAAATTAAGTCCAATGGGAGAAAAATACACTTGGTGCTTTGTGGTGTGAGCCACAGCATAAGAGAGGTCTTACTGCCCAGCACTTGGGAGGCAGAGGCAGGCGGATCTCTGTGAGTTCCAGGCCCGCCTGGTTTACATAGTGAGTTCTAGGACAAGGGGGCTACAAGGAAACGCTGTCTCAAAAAAAAAAAAAGACAAAAAAAAAAAAAAAAAAACTGAAAAAACCCACAAAACTTATATTTTATTCATGTGGATGTGTGTGTCTGTCTCTGTGTGTGTCTGTCTGTGTGCGTGTCTGTCTGCCATGTATATGTGGTTGCCTGGACTGCCAGAAGAGGACATTGGATCCCTGGAGCTGGACTTATAGGAGACTGTGAGCTACCCAGTGTGGATTCTAGTAACAGAGCTAGGGTCCTCTGCAAGAGCAGTAAGTGCTGTAACCACTTAGCCATGTTTGTAGCAGCTCTAGATTTCTTTTTTTTTTTTGGTGCCAAAATCCAGAAGTCAATACTCTAACATTTTTTATCTTGCAAAACTGAGCCATGTGTGATTGGCACATACTTGTAATTCTAGTACTTGGAAGGCAGAAGATGGAGGATCTCACATTTGGGACCAGATAGATGAGACCACATGTCATAAAACAAACAAAAACCACCTGGAGCTCTGTGCCCAGTAAACAGTGCTTCCCGTTTCCCACTTCCACCAACCTTGGTGCCACCTTCTACTTTGTATCTCTGTGACCCAGAGACATTTTCTTAGGTTCTGGGTTCTCCTGTTTCAGAGATTCATCGTGGACTGACTTTCTGAGTATCCAGCCTTACAGCTGTGTTCATTTGTCTTTTTTCTTTTGTAAATGTAGTTCATGTTCCATCTGAGGAGATCACCATTTCTTCAGGTGTTTAACAATAGTCCCGATGAGTCGTCCTATTACAGACACCACTTTGCCCGTCAGGATCTGACTCAGTCCCTCATCATGATCCAGCCCATTCTCTACTCGTACTCCTTCCATGGACCACCGGAGGTAAGGCTGGACAGACACACTCTAGGAGAATGGAATTACCTAATCATGTTTTTTTTTTTGTTGTTTTCCTACCAAATATAGCCTTATATATATTTTAAAAATATAGTCTTGTCTATTAAAAAAAGAGAAACTTTGAGCTTATAGGATCTTAATGCTTTTTCTGAGTATTAAAAAAAATCATAAGAAAAAGTCAAAGGATATATTAAAGCTATTCTTGGTGGAAACCAGGAATAAACATTAAAAAATAAAATAAAATTACAATGGTATGAGTCCACATACTTTGACTAGTAGCTCCAATCCTTGTGAAGTATCTGAGCAAAGTATACCTAGAAATACAGAAGAGGCTTTATAAATGCAATGAAACAGAAAATGGGTACCACAAGAGAACTGGGAGCCAGGAATAGCTCACTTCATAGAAAGCTTGCTTTGAATGCATGAAGGCCTGGTTTGATCCCCAGCATTGCAGAACAACAAACAAAACACTAGATGGTAAAGCATCAGTAGAAGGAATATTGACGTATTTGAAGAAACAGTCACATAATTTATAACATAATAAAATGTAAAAATGTTGTGATCAAAATCAAAGTAGACACTTTGCAGTAAAGAATGCCTTACAGTAAACTGCTGGAGAAAAGTACACAACAATCCTGAAACCTAACTGAGCAATACGCAGACAGAAACAAACGCATCATGAGACATAGATGCAAGAGTGAGACAAATAATTGAAAATAAGAAATGAAAAGAAGCTGGGCATGGTGGTGCATGCCTCTAATCCCAGCACTCAGGAGGTAGAGGCAGGCGGATCTCTGTGAGTTCAAGGCCAGCCTGTTCTACATAGTGAGTTCCAGGACAGCTGGGGCTACAAAAAAATAAAGAAATGAAAAGAATACTTATGGAGCGAATTGCTGGCACAGTCAAAGGCAAAGCTGGAATCTCGGCTCCATCTGACTCCAGCATCGCTGCTTTGTAGGGGAGGAGTGAGTGGCATCAAAGCAGAAACCCTTTAAAAGAATATTTCTGTACTTTATGGAATGGAGTGTTGCTTGACTTGCAAATAAAGCCAATGAAGATCCTTAAACTAAAAAGCAATAACAAAAGAAATCTAAGTTACTTGTATTAGAAGCCTATGGAAATAACTATGCTGAATTAAACCAAAATATCAAAATCTGTTATTTCCAACTTCAAATTCTCTAAAATGAGTACAAGTTACTTTTCTTATTGAAGTAAAAAATCAAAATAAAATATATTTTGTAGTAAACTTTGAAAACGTGTATTAAATTCTGTTTTTCATCCAGGCATCCCTGTTCATTTTAACTGTAGCTGAAGTAGACTTGAAAGATCAGACTGATACGTTTCTAGCACAAAACTGAGAATGTTCAGAATTATTTTCTGAATCACAAGATAGCATCAAGTTCTCCCCCAATCCATGAGGGATTACTGGGGTCCTGTTTCTTCTACAGAATGGAGACTGAGGGCCACCTGTTTGGGGAGCCGGAAGCAGGAGTGTGTGAAGAGGGGAGCCTTGTGTGGGAAACCGCTTGTAAACAGCTTCCTGGCTGTTCTGTGGACTTCTGGGTGTGGTGTTGGGGCAGGTGCGGTGTGGGGAAGAGGAAGACAACCCTGTCTCTCTCTGTCCTCAGCCCGTGCTCCTGGATAGCAGTAGCATTCTAGCTGACAGAATTTTGCTGATGGATACTTTCTTCCAAATTGTCATTTATCTTGGTGAGGTAAGATATTATTATTTTTTTTGAGGTAAGTTATTAGTATCTTTCTTGACTCTCGTTTCTTATTTATTTCTATTTATTTATTTTGTGTGCATATATGCATGCGTTTACATGTATTCCACAGCAAATATGTAGAGGTTAGAGGAGAACTTGTAGGAGGAGTTGTTCTCTTTCCAACATGTGCGTCCTGGGGATCAAGCTCAAGTCATCAGCCTTGGTGGCCAGTGCTTTTACTCACTAAACCATTTTGCCAGCCCTCTTGTTATATCAATTTTACTTTTCTGTGACATTTCCAATAAGAATTTGGGCTTAGAAAACCTATAACTTCCTATTAATGATATAGTGACTTTTGTTGTAGCGAATAAAACTTTTTTTTAGGTCCCTGGAGAATTTTTGTTTTGTGAGATAAATAGCATTTGCTGTGAGTAAATCTCAAGTGGTCCCTTCAAGTTATTGTAGTTTATGTCCTTATGTAATGCACTGTTAGGCAAGGCCCATTTATTCTTCCTCAGTAAACATTTTGTGTACACTGCTATCCTTTCAGAGTCTGTGAGTTAGGGTGGGGACTATAGATTTTTATTGACGAGATAGCCTGGCATAGAGACCATTACACAGGGCCTGTGGATTCCCGGGTTGTCTGTGGATGACTTCCAGAGACCCATCTTACAGGTGATTCTAGAGTTTTTCAAACTGACAGTTAACACTACCCATCACAGACTTCTTTCCCGGTAACCTGTGTGGGATGGTGCTGGTGGATGGATGTCAGAAGTGTCAGTGAGCTGCCATCAGTTCTTCAGCAACCGTTTTGATTGGTTTGTTTTCATGTAGACCATAGCCCAGTGGCGTAAAGCTGGATACCAGGACATGCCTGAGTATGAAAACTTCAAGCACCTTCTACAGGCCCCATTAGATGATGCTCAAGAAATTCTGCAAGCATGATTCCCGATGCCACGTTATATCAACACAGAGCATGGTGGTAGTCAGGTGGGTGAGGCTGGCCCTAGCTCTAATGCTTGCTTTTCTCCTTCCTTCCTTCCTTCCTTTCTTTCTTTCTTTCTTTCTTTCTTTCTTTCTTTCTTTCTTTCTTTTTGTTTCTTTGTTTCTTTCCATGAATAGGTTGGTTACTCTTTTATGTAGTGGCAGAAATTTGCATATAGATGGTCTTTTAACAATGATTTTTGTTTTGTTTTAGTTCCAGGCTGGCCTGGAACTCACTGTGTAGCCAGGGTGGTCTCAAACATGTGATCCTCCTACCTCTGCCTCTCAAGTGCTGGGATTACAAATGTATACTTCCATGCCCACTAGTGACTTCTTTACAAATGAATATGCTGCTATAAAAGTCCAAGGTTTACCAATATGTCTAAATTCTTGGTAGGTAGGCAGCTAATGGCCTTAAGCTAAAACAATAGGTTTCTACATAGTCAAAAGAAAAAAAAAATCTAATTTAACCAAAGAAATGTTGCAAAAACTTGTCCACTTTTTTTTTTTTTACTAATATTAATATTACTTTTAATCTTTAAACTCTTTTTTTAAGGCTCGATTCCTGTTGTCCAAAGTCAACCCATCTCAGACACACAATAACCTGTATGCTTGGGGACAGGTAAGAACTTGTCAAATATTTAGGCAGAGGGCTAGGTTACTTTTATTTAAAGCTGTTTAAAAATCCTCTAAATGGGAATCCTTTTAGTTCGAAAACAGAGTAACATGGGTATTTTGCTGGGGGCGGGAGCTTCCGATGACATAGCTGCCTGTGTGGGTCTCCTACACACAGCATACTGTGCCAGGGACTGAACAGTCCACCATGGCCTCTACAAAGCTCTCAGACATGTGACAACATGTTCTCAAGTCCTCTCATGCCCACAGTGCATTTCTTGCTCCCTTATGCTCTGTCTCCTCTCCACTTTTCAGTCTGACTCCTTTGTCCAATAATTCCCAACATTTGTTTCTCTTTCAATGACTCATAATGTTTTTTAATTGAACTTGTTTTTTGAGATAATTATAGGTTTATCTGCAGTTGTGAGAAATAATACAAAGAGATTCCCCTATAATTAATTTTTATACTAATGGTTACATCCTCTAAAATGATAATTCAATATCACACCCAGAATATTGTTACTGATACAATATAGTGAAGATAAACATTTCCATCACTGTGGTGATGTCTCATGTGCCTTTTACAATCTTTATGCACGCCCCCTCCCTCCTTACCTGGCACCTGCTAATCTGCTCAGCATTTCTATACTTCATTATCAAGAATGTTAGATAAGGCTGGGACAAGCTCCTGGGTTCCAACTTAGGAACACACATACCAAAAACAAACAGCAAACTATATATATGAAGTCATACAGTAGATAATCTGTTACAATTGGTTTCTTTCACTCAAGTGTAATTATCTAGAGATTGTTCCACATTGTAATGTGCATCAATAATTCGTTACTTTTTATTTGCAGGGTATTATCCACAGTATATATTCATTTCATATATTACACTTTGTCTAATCATTCATCCATTCAAGGACATCTGGAGTGTTCACAGTTTTGAGGTGTTAGGAATGAAATTGTGTAAATCTACTTGAATAGGTTTTATTTGAACATACATCTTCATTAGATAAATGCCCGTGAGCACATTTGATAGATCCTATAGTAGTTTCATGTTAGTATGTTTTAAAGAAACTGCTACCCTTTTTCAGAGTATCTACATCCCTTTATATCCCTATAGCTGTGAATGAGTGATCTAGCTTCATTGCATCCTTACTGGCATTTGGTATTGTCATGGCTTTCATTTTTGCTATTCCTGTAAGTATCTTTTCATGGCTATTTTTTTATCAGTGCTTCAGGTTGAATGAGGGCCTTGTGTATGCTACACAAGCACTGTACCATTGAGCTTCATCCAGCCCCTGTCTATTAGAGATAAAATCTAGCAGTGTAACCCACACAGGCCTCCAACTGTGATCTTCCTACTTGAGCATCCACAGTCCTGGAATTCTAGGTATATGCTACCAAACCCAGCTATCTATGGTTTAATTTGTGTTCTCCTAATGACTGATGATGTTGAACAGCCACATGTTCGACAAAATTGATATGTTTGCCATCTGTATATTGTTTGTGAAGTGTCTTTGTACTCATTGTCCGTGCTCTGATTGGATCATTTACCTTTCTACTGTTGAGTTTGAGAGTTCTTTATGTATTTTAGATGCTAGTCCCTTTCAAGTGCATAGTTAGTACCTTACTGTTCTCTTCACAAGGCCTTTCATGACAGAAGTTTACCTTTTTTTGTTGTTGTTTTTTTGACATAGGTTCTCTGTATAACACCAACTGGCCTGGAACTTGATATGTAGTCCAGGCTGGCTTCAGTCTCATAGAAATGTGCCTGCCTCTGCTTCCCAGGTGCTGGGATTGTGCACACCATCATGGCCAGTGAAGTTTTACATTTTTATGTTATCTACTTTATTGGATTTTCCTTTTGATGTCAAGTTTAAGAATTCTTTCACTAGTTCTAGAGCCCAGAGATATTTCTCCTGACTTTCATTTTCTTTTTCCCTTAAAATTTTTTATATAACTTTGTGTTTGCAGTTTAGGCCATAATCCATTTTGATTTAATTTTTGTTTAATATATGAAGGTAGATTGTGGTCTCTCTTGCATATGACTGTCTAATTGCTTCAGTGTCATTTATGAAAAAGACTTTGTTTCTTGAATTGTTTTTGCATTTTTGTCAAAGATCATAGTAGGGTATGTGTATGTGCGACCATTTCTTGGTGTTCTGCTCAGTTTTATTGATTTGTGTTTTCCTTATTATTATTTTTTGTGTATGAGTGTATTGCCTGCATGTCTGTAAGTGGACCCATATTGTGCAGTGCCCATGGAGATCAGAAGAGGGCATCAGATCCCCTGGAGCTGGATTAACAGATGATTGTTAGCTGTCATATGGGTGCTGGGATTAGAACCCTGGTCCTCTGCAAGAGCAGCCAGTGCTTTTAACCGCTGAGCCATCTCTCCAGCCCTTTGATTTGTGTTTGTATCTCATCACCAATACCACAGTCTTAAAGTCAGACTAGATTCCTCCACCTTATCTTTAAACTATCTTAGTTATTCTAGTTGTTTTACTTTTCTTTGTGAATTTTAGAGTTATTTTGTTTGTATCTTTAAAAGTATTTCTAGAATTTTGATAAGAATTTCTTTAAGCCTATTTAAAGAGAATCCAGTTATGAACTTGCTGTGACGTTCTATGTACTAAATTTCCTTTGATTTCTTCTTCTTTTAAGTGTTTGTGTGTGTGAGTATATGTGCACATGTGTGTGCAAGTGCCTGTGGAGACCTTGGAGCTGGAGTTACAGGTAGTTGTAAGCAGCCTGACATGGTGCTGAGAACTGAATTCAGGTCCTCTAGAAGAGGAGCAAGTGCTTTTAACCTCTGCGCCATCTCTCCAGCCCCTTGATTTCTTTCTTTCTTTTTTTTTTAGTAGTATATGTTTTCTCTGTTTAAAAGGTGGTTGTGAATGGTATTCATTTTATTTTACTTACTTTGTTTTGAAGTAGGATGTTTCTATATTGCCCAAGCTGACCTTGAACTTGATGTTCTTGCCTCAGCCTCTTGAGTGTTAAAATTATTGGTATTCTCCACGATACCTGGCAGTACTGTCAATGTCCAACTGGTCATTGTTAGTATGTAGAAATACAGTTATTTTTGCACATTCTTGTATTCCGTGACTATATCACTTTTAAGAGGTTTTGATGGATTTCTTGGGATTTTCTACTTAGTTATGCCACCTGCAAGTAGGGACAGTTTTTATGTCTTTCTTTTAATCTGAATGCCTTTTATTTCCTTCTCCTATTGTGGTGGTGAGAGCTTTTAGCACTAGGACATCCTTCACTAGACCCCAGTCTTAGAGGGCAACCATTTGTCCTCAGCACTGAGTACAGTGGTAGTTGTAGGATTTTCATAGCTCCTCTTATCAAATTGAGGGATGAGCCCTCTTGATATTTTTTCTGGAATTTTTTGTTATGAATGAATGTTGAATGTTGAAATATTTTTAAACGAATATATTGGTATCACCATAATTTTTCTTTTTTAGCCCTTCTTGTTAATATGGTAAATTGCATTGATACTTTTGAATATTAAATCAACCTTATGTTTTTAAGTAAACATCATTTGGCCATAGTTTATTGTCCTTTTTCTGTATTGCCAAATTCCATTTGATATTTTGTAGAAGAATTTTATATCTATATTTTTGTTGACTGCTAGTCTGTAATGTAACTTTATTGGTCAGGTGCTTGCCTAGCATTCAGGAAGCTCTGGGTTCTACCCCCAAAACCACATAATCTGGGTGTGATAGTACACCTGTGATCTGGGGGTTCTGGAAGTAAGACAGGTGGGTCAGAAGGTCAAGGTCATCCTCAATGACATAGTGACTTGGAGGCCAGCCTGAGATAAATGAGAGCCTATCTCAAAAGTAAAAATAAAATACTGACTTCTGTTTTCTAATTGAGATTGGGTAGAATTTGGGTTAATTCTTAAGATGTTTGTTAGACATTTCTAACATGATCATGTTCTAACAAGATCATGGAGACTTTACAGATTGCTCATTCAATTTTTCTGTTATAGGGATGTTAAAAATTATCTCTTCCATATTGGATAATTGTGGCAGCTTTGTTTTTTGAGAAACTGATCTATTTTGGTTAAGCTATCAAACCCAGCACTGTGTGTGTGTGTGTGTGTGTGTGTGTGTGTGTGTGTGTGTGTGTGTGATTCCCGTTTTATTCCTTATGCTAGTATGCCTCATCTTTTCTTCCTTGTTAGTTTTTTTGGAGATCTGGCAGTTCTGCTGACCTTTTCCAAGTAGCAGTTCTTCATTTTGTTGACTTTTCTCCATTGTTTTTTTATTTTCAATTTCAGTGATCGCTGTTGCTTCCTCCTATTCACTTCAGGTTTCTCTTACTCTGATGATGGGGAGTAAATTGTTAGTGAGACTTTTCTGTCCTCTCTTTAGTGCTGCTTCCCTCCCAGCACTGTTTAACTGGCTCACCCATGTTGCTTAGTTTCCAAGTATGCAGAGATTTCCGTTTTCTTGTTATTGAGTTGATTGTGTTTGGGGCATCTACTTTGTATGATTTCAGTTCTCTTAAATGTGTTGAAGTTTGTTTTACAATCTGGGACATGGCCCATCTTGGTTTATGTTCCATGGTCACTTGAAAAGAATGCACATTGTGCAGCTGTTGAGTAGTGTGTTCTATAATGTCAGCTCAATCCTATTCATCAGTGGCATTAAGTTCTTATATACCCTTACCAATTATCTGTCTGGTTCTATCCATTTCTGAATGAGGCTGTTGAATTTTTGAGCTCTCACGCCAGGTATCTGTTCCTCTTTTTACCTCTGTCAGTTTTTCCTCATCTATTTTTTTAGCTCTTACTGGTGCATACGTATTTAGGATTACTGTTTTCTTGGTGGGTTGACCCCTTTATCATTACGTGGTACCCTCTGTGTTTCTAGTAAGTTTCTTTGCACTGACATCTACTTTATTTGACATTAATAAAGCTACTCCTTCTTTGATAAATGTTTACCTGGTACAGTCTTATGTTGTTTAGTGATGAGGATATGTTCTGAGTTGATTTTTGTACTGAATGAAGATAGGGATCTTGTTTCAGTCTTATATATATGGACATGTAGAAGTTTCCCCATCACTATTGTTGAAGAGGCTGTCTTTTTTTTCCAATGTATGTTTTTGGGTCCTTTACCAAGAATCAGATGGCTGTAGGTGTGTAGGCTGATTCCTGGCTGCTCTGTTCTGTTCCATTGGTCTATATGCCTGTTTTTATACCAGGACCATTCTATTTTTGTTAATGTACTCCATGATATATTTTGAAATTGGAACTTCTGAGACCTCCAGCATTACACTTTTTAATCTGGATTGCTTTGACTATTCAGGGTCTTTTGTGTTTCTATATGAACTTTAAGAAAGAAAGAAATAAAATTATCCATAACCATTATTTCTAGCTACTTCTTAGGTAATAAAAACTGGGTATATTATCTGTGTACATTTGTTTGCTATTTATTTCTTTACAAATTTGAGATCTTGCCACAAACTGAGGTTTCTACCCAATTCTTTTCCTCACAACATTAATTAAATCATAAGGATGTGATAATACAAATACCTTCTGTTGTCACTCATTCACTCACCTGTGACAACACCATTCCCATTAGAAGCAGATCACTTCACAGGTAGGGCTCAGTGCAGGCAGTAATGTGCTCTGTGAGGGAATGGTGTACATACCCTGGAAGGGAGCTTGACGCCAGATGAATCCACAGAACTGGGGAAGGGGTAAAGTAGAGATAGGTATGCTTCTGTGGACTTAGTTAACTAGCTAGACAGAGGCAGGATGGTGGGAGCAAAACTTGGGAATCCCAAGTGGCTATTAAGGTCTTTGCCAGTAAGCCTTTGTTGTTACATTTCAGGAAACTGGAGCACCCATCCTAACTGATGACGTTAGCCTGCAGGTGTTCATGGATCACTTGAAGAAGCTGGCTGTGTCCAGTGCCTCTTAAAGTCACAGTGGCCAGGAAATTGAAGATGAGGCTATCAGATTATGCTCACATTTTTGTTAATGACTTTATAACATTCCTTTCACGTTTCTTGCAGATCTTAATAAATAATCTAAGAGTTTTTTTGTATGTACGTCTTTAAACTATAATTTATTTATATTCTTTATCTCTGCCCTTTTTCTTGGACATCAAATTATAAGGTCATAAATGTTCTGGTAATTGTAAATGTTTACTTATTTTGTATCCTAACATTTTAGAGTAAATATAAAATAAGAGTTTATGTATTTTGGCTGCTTTATTTAAGTGAAAATCTTAATGATCATAAAGGAAATAAATCTGAATGAGGACAGCATTGTCTAAAATAATACTGATACCAGTTTTGTCTCCTGATAAGTGTGTGTGTGTGTGCGTGTGTGTGTGTGTGTGTGTGTGTGTGTGTGTGTGTGTGTGTGTGTGTGTGTGTGTGTGTGTGTGTGTGTGTGTGTGTGTGTGTGTGTGTGTGTGTGTGTGTGTGTGTGTGTGTGTGTGTGTGTGTGTGTGTGTGTGTGTGTGTGTGTGTGTGTGTGTGTGTGTGTGTGTGTGTGTGTGTGTGTGTGTGTGTGTGTGTGTGTGTGTGTGTGTGTGTGTGTGTGTGTGTGTGTGTGTGTGTGTGTGTGTGTGTGTGTGTGTGTGTGTGTGTGTGTGTGTGTGTGTGTGTGTGTGTGTGAGAGAGAGAGAGAGAGAGAGAGAGAGAGAGAAAGATCCTTATACAGCTGTTTCTGACCTCAATCCTCATTCGTTATCTAAATGCTAAGAAACCATGGAAAAATATGAAATGTGTGAAATTGCCCTGGCAGTATGGTTTAGAGGGTGCCACCCTGACTCACAGGTAATGCCGGGTCAATAGTCCAGCCTAGGTGGACGTCGTTGCTGATGGGCATAAGAGGCCCCTACAGAGTAATGGCACATTTACCCTGAGCACTAGGTAAAACAGGTACTATTATAGTTAGAATACTATTTTTAAAAGTAGTGTATATATATATGGTCAAAACAAAACAAACCCCTATCCTAAAGAATTTATAATAAATAACAGTTTCCTCCACTCCCTAACCCTAGACTCTTCAGCAATAACCATGTTCATTTCATGTTTTTGATTGTTGATATATTCAATTTTAGCCAGTATCTCTCAATTCCTGTTTTTGTACAATGAGGATATTAGGAAATTTCTGTCTACCCTCCAGTTTGGGTTAACTATACCTTTTTTTTTTTTTATGTTATGAAGACTGGTAAAATGTATGTTCTAACCCGTAGCCATAATTCTAATTCTTATGTCTAAGCTGATGGTGAAACTAAAGCACTTGTACAGTTGTGATGATGTAAGGGAGAGGCAGTGCTATTGTGTTTTCCCCAGGGGCTTAATGCCATGGCCTTTCCTCGTGCCACTTGAAGGAAAATATTCCAGATGACAAGAGCAAAAGCACTCTTCTTTGTTAAAATTTATTTTGTGTATATGCGTGTCTGTGCACATGCGTGTGCTATGGTGTGAAGATGGGGGGACAACTTGCAAGGAATCAGTTTTCTTCTTCCACAATGTGGGTTCCAGGAATCAAACTCAGTGTGCCAGGCTTGGCAGCAAGTACCTTTACCTGCTGAGCCATCTTGCCAGACCCAAAGAAAAGAAAATTAGTTCTAGGTAGAAAAATGAAACAGAAGTATTAATTGGATATTAGACCACCTGGAGTGATTTCTGATGTTCTATCTTTTGAGTTTGTATTTACTCTTCTTTTGTCTCTCTGCTTTATGTTTTAGAAATGTTTGCTATCTAAATTATATTTTAAATTTCAAGGATTTTCATAATATTTCTTCTTCCCTAATATTTTTGTATAATTCTTAATTGAGACACACTTTGTAGAAGAGTAAATAAAACTGTGGAAACAGGTTGAAATTCCAGTTTCTTCATTGGATCTTTCTGTTACAAATTAACAGAGGAAAGAGTATGATAATTCCAGCCTGGTGTGATGATATATCTGGTAAAAATGAGGTGAGAGCACCACTAAGTGAATGATGCAAAAGACTTGGCCCTTTGGATTCCAGTGGAGGTGAAGGGTAGTAGTGTGTGATGAACAGCTATCCTAAGTGGGTGCCACTGAGTCTAGTGTATCATGCACACTCTCAACTCTTTTTGAAGGCAAGGCAAGTCTCAGGCAGGGGCTGAAATGGTCAGTTAAGGTAGGAAGAACTGTAGCACTCTGGAGGGATAGGAAGGATGGGAGAGAGAACTGAGGCAAGGTATTCAGAGGTGATGGATGAGATGTCAGATGAGGAGGGGTCCATATTTCTGGCTGTGATGGTTTTGCAATCATTCTCCGAATTAGGGAATAGGAAGAGAAAGACTGTGTGAGGAGTATGGCATTTATAAGTTCAATTCTGTACATTTTAAGATGCATGTGTGAGATATAAGCTGTAAGTGTCTAGCAGGCTGACAATCTATGTGGATTTCCAGCAGAGAATCTAAGTTAGGGGTCATTAGTATATAAAGGAAATTACATAAAGTTGATAAAAACAGAATGAGAAGTGTGAAATACCGTTTCGCTTTTTACAACTTCATTGATACATTTTTCATACAATAACTGCATTCGTTAAAGTGTACAATTCACTGTCTTTTGATAGATGTGTATACCCATGAAGCCTATATGTTGACCATAGACAACTACAGGTCAGCTTTCTCCTTCTATATATTAGTTCACTTTTCGACCTTCATACCTGGTTTCTTTCATGCTTGTCTTTCACTTACCATAATCCATCTGAGATTATGAGTGCTCTATCACTTTTTACCTATTTTTCACTTCTTGAATATTTGAGTGGTTACTACTTTTGTTACTATGAATATAATGTTTTTGAACATCATGCACATGTCTTGTGGACATGGGGTTTTCATTTCTCTTGAGGAAATAACTAGGACTGGAATAGAATTGAATGGATTGCAATATAGTCATATGTTCAAATATTTCTTTGTCTCTTTCTCTCTTTTTTCTTTTCTTTTTTTTTTTTAAGCAGGTTCTCCCTGTAGCCCCACCTGGCCTGGAACTTGCTATGTAGACCATGCTGGCTTCAAACTCACAGAGATCTGTCTGCCTCTGCCTCCCGAGTATTAGGATTAAAGGCGTATGCCACCATGCCCCGCATGTTCAACTTTTTAAAAGTATTTTATGTGTATGAGTGTATTGCTTGCATGTATGTAAGTGCACCTGTGTTGTGCAATCCCCGTGCAGATCAGAAGAGGGTATTGGATCCCCTGCAATGGAAGCTCTGGATGGTTGTTAGCTGCCATGCGGGTGTTGAGAACTAAACCCAGGTCCTCTGTAAGAACAGCCCTTGTCTTAACTGCTGAGCCATCTCTCCAGCCCCATATGTCAACTTTTAAAACTCCGAGCTTTGCAAAGAGGCTGTAACATTTTATGTTGCCATCGGTAAGGCTTCCAGCTTTCAAGGAGCTGGGGAGATGATGCTAAATGGGTTAAGTGTTTGCTGCATAAACGAGGACCCTGTGCCCAAATAAAAAAAAACAGGCACAGAGGAGAGTGCCGACAATCCCAGGGCTGGAGAGAGAAACAGGAGAATCCTTAGGGCTTGCTGGCCAGCCAGTCTAGCTGAATCCATGAGGTCCAGGTTCAGCGAGAGATTGCCTCAAATAAGGTGGAGGAGAGTGACTGAGGAAGACACTGATGTTAAACTCTGGCTCCATGTACGCATACATGAACTTGTGTATGCACATACAAAAAAATTCCTACTACAAATCCTTACAACTTTTGTCATTATTAACCTAATTTTAGCCATTCTAATACATATGCAATGCAATGCTGTCTATAATTTTCACTTGCATTTCTTTGATGGCTGGTAATCCTATGTTTATTGGTAATTGGTGCATTGCCTATTTTTAATTTGATTGTCTTTTTATAATTGAACTGATTTAAAAATGTATTTATTATTATTGCATGCCATGATGCATGTATGAAGGTCAGTGGACAACTTTGTGGAGTTAGCTTGTTCCTTCCACTTCTAAATGGGTTCCAGGGATCCAACTCAGGTCGCCAGACCTTTGAGGCAAGAGCCTTTACCCACTGAGCCATCCCAAGGTAGCAAAGATTTTCTTTTGTGCTTGCTTCTAGATTTATAATTTTAGCATTTATATTTAAGCCACTTGATCCCATTAGAGTTAAATGCAGATTTCTGTAGGGCAAAGGAGCCCCGAAAGATAACAGGAAAATGTTTCTGAAGCCACCAAAGAAGCATGCAGGGTCAATGGTGTCAATTGCTGTAGAAGTCAAGTTTGTGTGACTTAAAATAGGGCAGTTCACTGATTTGCTCTAGGTAAGCACCTCAGCCTTGGTCTCAAATTAATTATTCTTGGAAAAAGTGTATGAATAAGAGAAAATCGTACAGTCGACAGAAACAATTTTTGTTTTGAGATGTATACACGTTTGTATGACGGAGGCTGAAAGTCCATACGGTGAGGACCAGGAGAGGAGGGTGACAAGGTGTAATGGATGGGAAAGGAATAAGAGGCCGCAAAGAATAGGGCCCAGAGTTCCAGGTAGGTACAATAAGAAAGAAGCGAGTTGCAGGTATAGTGAACCCCCAAGTCTGACAGTCTTTAAAGGAAATAGAGTATGCCATTTAAATACCGTCTGATTTATGTAAGGCAGGCATTACAACTTTGCGAGTGAGGAAGTTTCTACCCAAGTCGCCATCCCTTGGTATGGAGTGTAGTTTGCCCATTGGCTGTTGAGCACCTAAGCCACAGTCCCCCAAACCCGAGCCTCTAAAGAGTCCTAGTGACTTTGGACTCCAAGTCCCAAGATGCATCGCGGCTAGAACAGGAAGTGGATGCGGGGCTGGCTCCCCACTGCTGGAGTTGCCACCCTCTGTGCTTCTGGCGTCCCGGGGGCCTTGGCTTTCCGCTCCGCGCTTTGCCATGCTTCCTGAACAGGCCTCTGCCTGGTACCGGCGGATGTCTATAATCTACGCGGTCGGCGCCTGGTCGGTGCTGGGCTCATTGTTTCTCAGTACTCGGAAACAAAAGGCGCCAGGTAGGGCTCTCCGCGGCCGCCGCTTCCCAAAGCGACCCCGTGGGCCCCTGGGCTAATCTCGGTGTACGCTGCAGAGCTGGTGGAAGTGGTTACTTGACTATTTTCGATAATGGACTCTGCAAAGAACTGGACTCCAGGAACTACCTTTTTACTATTACCTGAATTTTATTTATTGAACAAGACTGTCCCGTGTTCAACTGGAAGACTCTAGATGGAGTTCCAGGTGGAATTGCAGAGATCCCGCCCAAGTGTAGCCAAGTGTATTTCCTTCAGCTCCTGTGGCATATGGAGAGCAAACACTTCCAGGAATTTACAGCAACTATGGAATATTAAAACGATACCACTTATTGAGTCTCTCTCTCTCTCTCTCTCTCTCTCTCTCTCTCTCTCTCTCGCTCTCTTTCTTTCTCACACACACACACACTCCCCCCCCCTTTGTTTGGGTGACTTTTACTGGCCAAAAATACTTTAAAATCTGTTGTGCTGATTGTGCAAACCGAATAGACTAAAAACCATTGAACTGTACCTTTTTAAGGAAATTTGGATGGTACTTTAGGTATATCTCAAAAAAAAAAAAAAAAAAACCTGCCGGAAATTTCATTTGGTCATGAAGATTATTAGTGGTCCAAAAGTTCACGTATCCAGCATTAAGTACTTGAAAACACCTACATGTCTTTTTGTTGTTGTTGTTTTGCTTTGCTTTTTCATTTTGAATGAAAGATAATGACAACAGGTATGACATAATCTTACTTTACTGCTCTCTAGATTAATAATTCTGGTGTTCGGGTTTTTCTTTAAGGTGATGAAGTAGAGCAGAAGGATGACTCAGCAAGTGCAACTGCCTCAATAAGTGAAATAGCAGAGCCCATAGAAGGGTTTTATGTGGAAACAGTTGTTACATGTAAAGATGATTTTGTTCCGGTTACTCAAAGCATCCTGGACTACCTGAGATCATGGACTGGTGGACCCGGCCCAGAGTCCTGATCAACTGCTGAATTCTGAAAACAGGCTTGGCTCAGAATTTGAATTTGAGTTCCCTTTCATATTTGTGAGAAGTATATATTTAACTTAATTTTGCTATAAAGTGCAATCAATAATAATGCACAATAAATGTTTCCTTGAAGGAACTAAACAAATGATTTAAATAGTTTTCTTTGCTTATGTGATATAAAGTTTCATTAAAATTTTTTTTTACCAGGCTGGAGAAATGGCTCAGTGATTAAGAGCACTAACCACTAGTGCTTAATACCCATCCTTAATTCCAGTTCCGTCGATGGCACCGTGGGCATTGCATGCATGGATGCACTTACATCTATACAGGCAAAACACTCACACATAAAATACAAATAAATAAAATTTAAAAGAATTTTAAAATGACATTTTATAGAAGGGTTCTTGTGTCTCACAGTGTTGGTATACAGGAGTCAATTTTCTTCAACCATGTGGATTGTGAGGATCAAACTCAGGTCATCAGTCTTGGCAGTGAGCCATCTTGCTTGCTGAGCCATCTTGCTTGTCCTGAAATTTCATTTTTAGAAAATTTGTTGCTGCCTGGAGTGGTGGCATGCGCCTTTAATCCCAGCACTTAGGAGGCAGAGGCAGGTGGATCTCTGTGAGATTGAGGCCAGCCTGTTCTACATAGGGAGTTCCAGGCCAGCTGGGCCTACAGGGAGACCATCTCAAAAAAAATTTTTTAATGTGTGTGAGTGTAATGCCTGCATGTAGATGGGTACACCCGTGTTGTGCAGTGCCCAAGGAAGTCAGAAGAGGGTGTCGGATCTCCTGGAACTGGAGTTACAGATGGTTGTTAGTCTCCATGTGGGTGCTGGGAATCTAACCTTGGTCCTCCACAAGAGCAGTCAGTACTCTAAACTGCTGAGCCATCTCTAGCCCCTCAAATGTTTTTTTTTTTAATTTTTTAAGTTATTTATTTAATAACCACATAATTAGAAGAAGCATTTCATTACAACAGCATTGACATATTCAATAACAATTTCCAGAGCTAAGATGCATCTCTTTCAAAATAGGTTTACAGTTGAATTAATGCAGTTATACAATATTGTACTCAGTATAAACCCTATAAGACATAAAATTAAATGAGGTTTTAACTTTAAAAAGATCTCCATTTCATTATTAAAATACACAGTTTCATATAGAAAAATTCTTTTTCAATGCAATTGACATTGGATGTTCGCACATGCATTTCTAATCTCTAAATATCTGATTATTACTAGTCACAGTTGGTTACTTTCTGAGCTTCTAGGCATCTGAGCATGGATATAAAGTCATCAGGTAGATTTCAATGGTAATGTTTT
>NW_008343964.1:198799-199363 GCF_000622305.1 Nannospalax galili
AGCTTTAACATATTCAGTAACAATTTCCAGAGCAAGGATACATCTCTTTCAAAAGTGGCTGTAAATTTTTAGGTTCACAGTTGAGTTAATACAGTTATACAATATTGAACTCAGTATAAGCAGCTATTTCCTACATTTTTAAAATATTTTTTAACCTTTAAAAAAGATCTCCATTTTATTATTAAAATACAGTCTCATACAGAAAAATTCATTTTCAATGCAATTGACATTAAGATGTTATCTGATTATTACTAGTGACAATCAGCTACTTTCTGAGCTCCTTGGCATCTGAGCATGGATATAAAGTCACCAGGTAGATTTCAATGGTAATGTTTTCCAGATCTACTAATTATTATTATTATTTTTTAATCATTATTTTAAAATTTTTTAATAACTACATGATTAGAAGAAGCATTTCACTACAGCTTTAACATATTCAGTAACACACTCCAGAGCAAGAGTACATTTCTTTCACAAGTGGGTGCAAGTTTCTAGGTTCACAGTTGAGTTAATACAGTTATACAATATTGAACTCGGTATAAGCCCTGTAAGACATAAAATTGA
>NW_008343964.1:199660-200844 GCF_000622305.1 Nannospalax galili
TAATAGACATTGAGCTTCCATAAGCTCTGTTTTCTGAAAAGAGTTTATGGAACTTTGTACATCTTTCATGCTTCTAATAGACAGAACCCCATTCATCCCATTAAGGTTAGATTCAGTAAAATCTCCCTGTTCAGTTTGAGATTGACAACAGCCCTCTGGGTGCTAGTGGGATAACTGTTAGGAATTAAGTATAACTCCTGAGTTAAACAGACTTGACCAGTTCTTTGGAACTTTTGCAGATACCACCATTCATTTAGGTATGGATTGCAGGCCAACAGTGGCCAGCACTTTTCTAGATATTGAGGATAGAAGAGCAGGATGATATGATCAGTTCTGTTTAAGCAAGCAACAAATCTAAACAAATTATCTTTAAAGAAAAGAAAGTATTCATCAAAACATGCATGGGGAGGGGGCAGGAGAGATGGCCCAGAGGTTAAGAGCATTGACTGTACTTGCAGAGGACTAGGGTTTGGTCCTCAGCATCCTTATGGCAGCTAACAACCATCTGTAACTCCAGTTCCAGGGGATCTGATACTGTTTCTGGTCTCCACAGGCATTGTGTACACATGGTACACTAACATACATGCATGCAAAACACACATAAAATAAAAATAAAAAATATACTAAAAAATGCACTGGAGTTCAGAATTAAAGCCAAGAGGGTGTTGAGGTCTACAGAGGGCCTGACACCAGGACCTGGAAGGCAGGCAGCCACTCACTGAGCCTGCCTGGGATCTCTTACATATCAGCTTCCTTTTCTCCCTTTTTTTTTTTTTTAAGATGGGGGGTCTCCCTGTATCCCCAAGCTGGCCTAGAACTTGCTGTGGAGACCAGGCTGGCCTTGATCTAACAGAGATCCACCTACCTCTGCCTCCCAAGTGCTGGGATTAATGGTGTGGGTCACCACACCCGGCTTTCTTCCTTTCTATAGCAATAGATCTAGCCCTAGACAATACCCCACCCAGCTCTAGTGCTGAATTCTGAGCAGCCTCTCCCACCTCAGTGTTTGGCTGTGAAAAATATTTCTTTGTATCCATATATATATATTCATATATGTACGTATATATGCACACACATATATGTGTATATATGTATGGGGAGAGAGAGGGGAGAGAGAGAGAGAGAGAGAGAGAGAGAGAGAGAGAGAGAGAGAGAGTGATAGTTGCCCTGAAGCCCTGATGGGC
>NW_008343964.1:202299-203839 GCF_000622305.1 Nannospalax galili
TATTCCACACCTGGAACTGGGCTTTTTATTTGGCATCCTATGTCTTCTAGAAGGAATATTATTCCCTGTGTAGGGTAACTTCAATTAAACTCCTTTTTTTGATACAGAGTCTCATTATGTAGCTCTCTATGTAGACCACACTGTTTTCAAACTCAGAGAGATCCACACACTTCTGCCTCCTGAGTGCTGGGGTTAAAGGCATTTGCCACCATTCCTGGCCTGCTTTCACCACACACCTCAGTCAGAACACTGAAGTTGAGGAGGGCTTCTTTGTGGGTGAAAATGTTGATGCAATGAGCTGATTCCACAGGAGAGAGAGAGAGCATGGATGCTCCTTGCCTCATGTATCTTCCTGTGGCTCTTTCAGATCTGAATCTTTATAGTGAAATCACAATTATATGCATAGCGCTTTCCTGACCAGTGGTCAGTCTGGAAGTGAATCATCAACTCGAAGGGAGTTACTATATCAATAGTGAACTTTTCCCTCTTTCCTTTTTTTCTGGCCAGGATATATTCAAGTCCATGTATCATATTCAGTTTCTCTCCTTCTCCTCTGCTTTATGTTTTTTTTTCAATTTTTTTATTCTGTGTGCATATGTGTGGATGCTGAGTGTATGTGACCTCCTGTCCCTGTGGAGGTCAGAAGATAACTAGTGAGAGTTGGTTCTCTCCTTCCACCATGTAGATCTGGGGAATCAAACTCAGGTCATCTGGCTTGGCAGCAGGCACGTTTACTGTATAGTCAAGGATACAGAGTTACTGTATAGTCAAGGATGACCTTGAACTGGTCCTCCTCTGTTGCGGGTTCTCCTCAGGCCAGCAGTGAAGACCCTAACCTGGATCGGGGCCCCTGCTGATTGAGGGGGCAAGAGGCGCGGAGTCACGACACACAGACCCGGGGAGTTGGGTAGAAGCAAGCACTAGACGAGGTGCTGCAGGCTCGTTTAATGCAGGAGGGGGCAGGCCTTATATTTCCCGTTTCTCCGCCCCCAAGTCCCTTTAGTCAGTGTATTGTTTTCTGATTGGTCCATGCCACGCAGTCTGTCAGCAGTCACTGGGCTCACAAGCAGGGTACGGAGGTGTGGGCTCTTTTTGGCGGGCTATTTGCAGACCAAGAAGTGAAGTGAATTCTCGCTGAATCCCAGGGCTCTGGGTCCATGCCATCTTTGGAGGCCTCCTGCTACATTTCCACCCTTTTTCTTTAAAAATCACTGTCCAACGAGAGCCTGTAGGCAGCAGACAATATACTGACCCCATCTTCCAGTCTACTATTGGCCTCCATGCCTATTTTCAACAAGTTTCTGACTTGGCCTTTAAGGCCCTTAAATGTTGTTCCCCCCATGACCCACAAGTCTTTTTCCGTAATCTGATTCAACAGTCAGCGGAGTCCTTCACAGACTTCCTTTCCAATGTCACCGAGGCAGTAGAGCGGAGGGTGGAGTCTGGACCCACCTGAGAGGTGCTTATCAAACAATTAACTTGGGAGGGACTAAACATCCCTACTCATAATGCTATTGCACCTGCCTGCAATGATAACATT
>NW_008343964.1:204665-206729 GCF_000622305.1 Nannospalax galili
CGGATCCAAATGTCTTGTGCTTAGTGAGGGACTTCTGCAGGCCATGACAACTTTGGCTGTATGCTCACATGGTGTCTCTGGGACAGGCAACAGGGTGACCTGAAGCCTGGGCTCTGAGTTTGGGGTGGATCAGCCCTTATGTGAACTCACCGGGATGAGCCCAGAGGGGGGAGGTGCTGACGTGGGCTTCAGGACCATGTGGTGGAGTGTACCTCCCTGATCTAACAAACTAGTTCAACAATAAAGACGACAGACAGGGTAGAGGGGATAGAGGAGGGGGCTACTCGCTTACCCTTGAGCAGCGGAAGAAACAGACAAATCCAGGGGCCTACTTACTGAATGAACCGAGGTTCTGGGTGTCGCCAACACCATGGGCAAGAGTCCCTGTTCGGGGGCCAGGTGTTGTGGGTTCTCCTCAGCCCAGCTGTGAAGACCCTAACCTGGATCAGGTCCCCTGCCAATTAGGAGGGGCAAGAGGAGCAGAGTCATGACACAAAGACCCTGGGAGTCGGGTAGAAACAAGCACTAGGGGAGGTGCTGCAGGTGCCTTTAATGCAGGAGGGGGCAGGCCTTATATTTCCCTTTTCTCTGCTCCCAAGCCCCTTTGGTCAGCGTATCACTTTCTGATTGGTCCATGTCACGCAGTCTGTCAGCAGTCACTGGGCTCGCGAGCAGGGTACCGAGGCATGGGCTCCTTTTGGCAGGCTATTTGCAGACCAAGAAGTGAAGTGAATTCTCACTGAATCCCAGGGCTCTGGGTCTGCACCATCTTTGGAGGCCTCCTGCTACACTCCTCCCTCTACCTCTTGATTGCTAGAATTATAGGCAGGTTCCATCACACCTAGTTTATGTGGTACTGTGAATTGAACCCAGAGCCTGCAAGGCAGGCAAACACTCTAGCACCTGGTCCTAGCCTACAGCCCACAGCCCACAGCCCACAGGTTTAAAGGAAATCTTGGTAGGGATAGAAATACCATTGTGTTCTTCCAGTGCAGTATGATATGTGAGGTTTATTTGTCTCAGTGCTGTTGCTAACTTTGACACTTTCAATTCAGGTAGTTCTGCATTAAGTAGGTAATATTAAAGCATATTCATTTGTAGGTGGGTTTTTACTTTTTTTCTGAGACAAGTTCTTACTCTATATCCCGGGTTGGCCTAGGACTCACTATGTAGCCCCAGGCTGGCCTTGAACTTGTGGGTGATCCCCCTGCTTTAGCATTGCAAGTGATGGGATTACAGGCATGTGCCACCATGCTGGCCAGCATTTTTTTTTTGAGGCAGAATCTCACTATGTAGCCCAGGTTGACCTTGAATTCATGATCATGCTTCTGTCTCCAGAATGCTGGGATTCCAGATGGCAGTCATAATGCCTTGTAGTTTTTTTCTGGCCAAAGGGCAGCTCCTTGCTTCCATTTCAATGCCTTTCTGCATATACTTCAGCTAGTAGAGGAACTTAAGGTGGAGACATTCTGAGATGGGAAAATTTCTTCTCATACCTTATCTTTCCCAAGGCATCTCTCATCATGTTGTCTACAGTGCTCTTGAACTCATGGGCCCAAGATATCCTCCTGCTTCAGCCCAAGTATCTGGGATGATCTTCCTTTACTTCCTTTCTTTTCTTCCTTCTTTTTGATTTTTTATTATAATGACCTCTATAACTGGTCTACAAAGATGGCATCATTTTTAGCAATTATAATTTGTTAGGGCAATAGTTGTACAGCTCTTTTAAGCCTTCTAAGCACTTTTATATTGTCTGTTTCATTCAAATTTCCTAACAACCCTATGCTAGGGCTAAATATTGGAATTTGTATTAGAGCAGGAATTTGAATTTTAGAATCACATACTATTGCTATAGTGATGTAGCTAAGCCAATTTAATAGTTATATGGTTAAATGGCTGTTTGAGCAGCAGATTCTTTTCTATTTGGTAACTGGCTAGCTGTTGGGGCAGGAGAGCAAGTGAAAAATTTGGGAGAATCTGGGATCAAAGGAGTGGAAAAGAGGAAGGAGAAACACAGAGGACCTGGGTTCAGTTCCCTGCAGCCATATGGTGGCTAACAGCCAT
>NW_008343965.1:0-798 GCF_000622305.1 Nannospalax galili
AGAAACAAAGTTGAGCATGTCTCAGTTGAATGAAAAGGAAACTCCTTTTGAGCTCATTGAAGCTCTACTTAAATATATTGAAACTCTTAATGTTCCTGGAGCTGTGTTGGTTTTTTTGCCTGGCTGGAATTTGATTTATACTATGCAGAAGCATTTGGAAAATAATCCACATTTTGGTATGATTTTTTTTAATTATCAGAATGATTATGTGTATTTTTGCTCATACTTTAGCCAATCAATGTATGCTTTTGAATAAAAGTATATAATGGAGAACAGTTTTAAACTAGCTCCTATTCTGAAGACCTGAATCTTTCTGTGTTTTAGGAAGTCACCGGTATCAGATTCTACCTCTGCATTCTCAGATTCCACGGGAGGAACAACGAAAAGTGTTTGATCCAGTACCAGATGGAGTAACAAAGGTAGAGATGATAACAGAAATCATAGGGATATATAATGTTGACAAGCTCTCAAAGATCCACCAGGAAAAAAACTTACTTTGTTAGCTTGGCAGGTTTTTAAGCAATTCATGTATATAATTTTGAATATTTTCCATCATTTCTTTGTAGGTTATTCTGTCCACAAATATTGCTGAAACTAGCATTACCATAAATGATGTTGTTTATGTCATCGATTCCTGCAAGTAAGTTCCTAGTGCATTTTGCCTGTTAAGAGTATTACCAGCTGTAACTATGAGTTAACAGAATCAGAAACTTGGTTTTGGAGCCTGTGTATCCCAGGCTGGCCTCAAACTTGTGATTTTTTTTTTTTTTTTTTTTTAAATTTTTAAGCCCTGGGGTT
>NW_008343965.1:3382-19583 GCF_000622305.1 Nannospalax galili
ATTTTATTTCTTCCTAAAAATCACCAAATATGGTGATTTGGAGATGTGTAAGTACTTAATGCTGATAGCGTTTTTTATTTGTAAGTATGTTTTTGGCTGTGGTTCTGATTAGCAACCTAAAGAACCTATTTTTACCTGTTTCTTTGTATTTTATATATATATATATATACATATATACATATATACACACACACATATGTGTGTTGTGTGTGTGTGTATTGTACTTAATGCTGATAGCGTTTTTTATTTGTAAGTATGTTTTTGGCTGTGGTTCTGATTAGCAACCTAAAGAACCTATTTTTACCTGTTTCTTTGTATTTTATATATATATATATATACATATATACATATATACACACACACATATGTGTGTTGTGTGTGTGTGTATTTGGTTTTCTGTTTTTGACAGAAAAGAATTGTTGGCTGTGGACATTGTACATCACACTTGGCCTTGACAAATAGTGACAACCTTTTGTGTACTGTCCTAGCTTTAATTAACATTGTCACTCACAATGATGTATCTTCCACAGAACTTGATGCATTAGATGCCAATGATGAGTTGACCCCTCTAGGACGAATCCTGGCTAAACTCCCCATTGAGCCTCGTTTTGGAAAAATGATGATAATGGGATGTATTTTCTAGTAAGTACTTTTTATTGCTGATAAAGGTAGAATGGATTTCATAAAAGGTAGAGAGAGGGGAGAAGAAAAAAGTTGAAAAAATGTCATGTACATACACAGAACCATGAAATCAGAACGGTTTATATGGAATATATGGTAGTTTGCAGAGGCCCTACTTGGGGTTAAGTGCTTGTTTTATATCATAGTTTATGGTAATGTGCAATTACTGTCAGGACATTAATTTTCCCCTGTTCTAAAAGATGTAAATTTTTTTTCACTGTAGTATCAATGCCAATAAAAGCAGTATCCTAACCTATAAAAAGACTTTGATCTTCCTTTGCAAATCTACTGGCAATAAGAATATGATTTACTCTAACTTTGTTTCAGCGTGGGAGATGCTGTCTGTACCATCTCTGCTGCTACCTGCTTTCCAGAGCCCTTCATCAGTGAAGGAAAGCGGCTGGGCTATATCCATCGGAATTTCGCTGGAAACAGATTTTCTGATCATGTCGCTCTTTTATCGGTATTCCAAGCTTGGGATGATGCCAGGTATGGGCTTGATGTGGAATTGACTGTAAGAATTCAATGAGCTGCCTTCAAGTTTGTAATCTTTTTAGTTTGCTAAGCTTTTGAGAACGAATTCTGTTTTATTTTAGGATGAGTGGAGAAGAAGCAGAGATACGTTTTTGTGAGCAGAAACGACTCAATATGGCTACACTAAGAATGACTTGGGAGGCCAAAGTTCAGCTTAAAGAGATTCTGATTAACTCTGGCTTTCCAGAAGGTAAGGCATCTTCCATTTATAATGTATTTATTTCTGAGCTGGTCATGATGGCACTCACTTACAATCCCAGCACTCAGTGAGACTTAGTAAGCAACCAACATTGAGAATCTGATGCCAGTTGATGTGTGCAACTAAAATAAACCTTGTAACCTGTAATGCTGTATCAGAAGCAGAATATTTAAGAGCCAGTAATGGAGCAAGATTTTAAGTTTTAAAAAGTCATGAACTAAATAGTTAACCTTTTGTAAATTAGCCAAATTATTTATTCCTAAAATCTAAGGAAAGGAGGAAAGAATAATTTTTTGTATTAGGATCTTTATAATGATCTTGAGGTACAACTTCTACCCCATTTTATAATGAAACTGATACCGACATTTCAGTTACTTGTATAGATTTATTGAGAAGTAAAAGCTTGTAAAGCTAGAATTGGTCAATGAAAAAATACCAGATTTTCATTGAGTGATAAAATTATTAAAGTGTTCTGCATGAGAACAGTTCACATTCTAGTGATTTTCCTCTTATTGTTTTATCTCTTTTTTTTTTTTTTCCAAGTAATGACTAAGAATAAGCAGATAGCTTTGATTTTTATCTTGTTGGGAAATAAGTGGGTTTAAGTGCATTGTTTGAGAAGAGGGCTTAGGGGAGTCATTTCTCCTAATTCTCATTCTTTTGGGGGATGGGTGGGTAGGGAATAGGGTCTCACTGATAAGCTCTGGCTTCAAATTCACCGAGATCTGCCTGCCTTAGCATGCCCAGTGCTGGGGTTAAAGGCATATGTCTCTCTTTCCAGTTATTACCAAGTTGTTGCTTTTAAAAAACATTTCTTTTTTCTTTACAGATTGTTTGTTGACACAAGTGTTTACTAACACCGGACCAGATAATAATTTAGATGTTGTTATCTCTCTACTGGCCTTTGGTGTATACCCCAACGTATGCTATCATAAGGAAAAGCGAAAGATTCTCACCACTGAGGGTCGTAATGCACTTATCCACAAATCATCCGTGAATTGTCCTTTTAGCAGCCAAGACATGAAGTACCCATCTCCTTTCTTTGTTTTTGGTGAAAAGGTATGAGGGTAACCAAGGTGAAAAATTCCAAGTTGTTACTGTATAACTACTAATTATGTAGCAGTTTTTGACAGTTTTCCTTTATCTGCAGATCCGTACCCGAGCCATCTCTGCTAAAGGCATGACCTTGGTCACCCCGTTACAGTTGCTTCTCTTTGCCTCCAAGAAAGTACAATCTGATGGACAGATCGTGTTTGTAGATGACTGGTAAGAATGTTCAAATGTGACCTCCCAACAATTTTCAGATTTGAGATTTTTTTTTTTTTTTAGGATTAAACTTTGATTTTTCTAACTTGTGAATTAAGTAAAATTTGATAGCTTTAACTTAAGGTCTTATTTAATGTGTTTTCTTAGGAGAATAGTAAATGTTGGTTGTGTAGTGCCTCAAAGTTAGCAGGATATATCTTTTTAAAAAGTTTTTCTAGGTTAATATAGATTTTTTTTTTTTTTTTCTTTCTATTTAGGATCAGACTACAAATATCCCATGAAGCTGCTGCATGCATCACAGCTCTCAGGGCAGCCATGGAAGCTCTGGTTGTTGAAGTGTCTAAACAACCAAATATCATCAGCCAACTGGACCCTGTAAATGAACATATGCTAAACACGATCCGCCAAATCTCTAGGCCCTCAGCTGCTGGTATAAACCTTATGATTGGAAGTGTCCGGTAGGTATCTTGTTAACTTTATTTACTTTATGTCTCACACCATACAGGAATATTTGAATGTTAATCATATGCCCATATGGCCCTCATTGAGGTTTACTGAGTCCCCCCATCCCCAGCATTTTAGGCATTTGTTGAATCATTTGGGGTTTTTCTTTTTTTGGTCTGAGACAGGGTCTCCCTGTAGCCCCAGCTGTCCTGGAACTCTGAGGTTCACCTGCCTCCTGAGTGCTGGGATTAATGGCATGCGCCACCATTTGTAAAATTGCAGCATTACTTTGTAGCTTTGATAATCCCCCTCTAAACATCATGTTATACGGATCCTTATCATTTAGCCTGACCTATTAATGCACTGTATGAATCCTGGCTCCTTAACATGAGTAAAGAAAGTAGGGATAAATCAGAGAAAGCGATATGTAAACTGAGGAAAGTAGAGTGGGTTTGGGTTTTTCAAGTTTCAGCTAAAGATATTTTTCAATGACCTATACTTGATAAAACCATATACTTAGAGCAATACTAATACTGTTTTTTTGGGGTCTAGTGAAAAGCACTAAAAGTGACTTTTGGTGTACATAGGTCTATTTGGCTAAAATTGCTTTAATGGGATTATGAGTAACCCAGTAATTAATGTTTATCATGTACAAAAGTCTAACATTGGTCCCCAGTATTACACAGCTAAAGTGGCAGTTTTGTGCTTTTTCCTAGGTATGGCGATGGTCCACGCCCTCCCAAGATGGCCCGTTATGATAATGGAAGTGGATTTAGAAGGGGAGGATATGGTGGTGGGGGATATGGTAGCGGAGGATATGGTGGTGCCTATGGTGGGGGAGGCTTTGGAGGCGGCTTTGGAAGTGGTGGGGGAGGCTTCGGAGGCGGCTTTGGCAGTGGTGGGGGTGGCTTTGGCAGTGGTGGGGGTGGTTTTGGTAGTGGAGGTGGTGGCTTTGGCAGTGGAGGAGGCGGCTTTGGTGGTGGCAGAGGTGGAGGCTTTGGAGGAGGTGGAGGCTTTGGAAGTGGTGGGGGCGGTTATGGCGTTGGTGGAGGAGGCTATGGAGGTGGAGGTGGTGGTTATGGAGGTGGCAGTGGAGGATATGGAGGTGGTGGAGGCGGCTATGGTGGTGGTGAAGGTTACAGCATTAGCCCCAACTCTTACCGTGGAAATTATGGCGGAGGTGGTGGTGGAGGCTACAGAGGAGGTTCCCAAGGGGGCTATAGAGGCAACTTTGGTGGAGATTACAGAGGATCTAGTGGAGACTACCGGGGATCTGGAGGAGGCTTTAGAGGATCTGGAGGATTCCAGCGAGGGGGTGGCAGGGGTAACTATGGGGGTGGTTATTTTGGACAAGGAAGAGGAGGCGGTGGTGGCTATTAGACTCTTGTTATGTCAGTGCCTATGCATAGACAGTTAAAAATAACATTTAAGAAGCATGCTATGTGTTTTTTCCAAGACGTTTATTTGCACCAAAAAAAAAAAACCCCAATTTCCACCTAATCTGTAGTTCATTGTAGTTTCAAGCAACAAAGAATATAGATTAGTGATTTTGTTTATATTATGTAATGTAAAATATGACCTATTATACAAGTATCACACCATACAGTTTGTATTTTTTCTTTAATGAGTAAAGGTTTGCCTTTTAAATTAACTTGACATTTTCTTGGTTTTCATTTAATACAGTAGAAAATAAAGTATTACATTAAAAATGGTCTGTGTAGTTGATTGTCTTACCTCGTTTTTTATTTTGGTGTTTCTGAGAGTCTTCCTGTAGCCCCAGTTGGCCATAAAGTAACCTCCAGAATGCTGGGATAAAAGGGCATATGTCACCATTCACACCTGGTTCTCAAAATAGTTCTACAATGCCATTGACACAAACACACACACACACATTTGTGTGTGTGTGTGTGTGTTGAGTGTTTTGCCTGCAAGTACACCTATGCCAAGCAAACCCAGCAGAGGCCAGAAGAGAGTTGGATCCCCTGAAATCAGTTTTGGTCAGTTGTTAGCTGGCATGTGGGTGCTGGGAACCAAGCCCCCATGAGCAGCCGAGTCAGTGCTCTTAACCACGGAGCCATCTCTCCAGCCTTTTATATGGTACTGTTTCAAAGGAAGTATACTGGATTGTATGGAGACTTCTAATAGAATAAATTGCCTTGGAAATAGTTTTTTTTTTTTTTTTAAGGCAGTGTCTCAGTATTTAACAATTGTTGGTCTTGAACTTTCAGTGATCCTCCCTCAGTTCCGAGTATTGGGATTACAGACACACCTATTGTACCTGGCTTGAAGTCCTGTTGTAATACTAGTCTGCCCAGTCATTTAGTTACCTCAGTTGACCTCCATTTCCAGTATGAAAAAAGAAAAAGAACAAGCTTACAGAAGTCTGCAACAAAGGTTTTGTGAAGGCCGATTGGTGTATACTTGACCAATTTATATTAGAATTCTTAGAGATGTTTTGGTACCTTAAGTTTTTCCAGTGAAATCTTTTGGAACTGCAGCTTCGTTACAAGGTTGGGGAAGGAGGAAGAGGAAAATTTCAAAATTCTAACAAATCTTAATGCTTTGTGCATGCTCTAGAGGTGCTAGAATGAATGTAGGGAGCAAACCACTGATCCTATAGTCTGAAGTTTAGCTGGGAGAAAATATTTAGCCAATGGTAGGAAAACAAAGGAAGATGATCAGTGAGTTTGATCACAACAAAAGCTATTCTTGCTCATTCTGGAAGACTGATCTTTACCCAACTATTATTTCTGAAGCCAAAAATAGGGTGGAAGGAAATCCCTGCTCAAAATAATGATCCTAGTAAAGTTCCCATGAGTAATCCTAGGTACTATCATAAAAAGTTCATGCAACCCTTCATGAATGAGACCTTATAGTCTATATATAGAATTGCTTTCCTTTTAAAAGGGAATGGCTCAGAGGCTTAGAGCACTGGCCGAGGTTTGGTTCCCACATGATAGCTGACAGTTTTAACTTTTAAGGGACTTGATGGCCTCTGATGGTATTGTACAACATTTCACTTAAAAGGCAAGCAAAATTTTCAAACATTTTTGTCTGTGAGGGTCTCCCAGCAGCCCCAGCTGTCCTGGAACTCACCATATGTAGACCAGGCTGGCCTTGAACTCACAGATAGCAGCCTGCCTCTGCTGTGGGATTAAAGGTGTGTGCCAAGCAAAATTAAAATATTTTAAAATCTTAAAATGTGTCTGACTCGGGTTCAAGAGAATATAATAATTTAAAGTCACTTGGGTTATAGAACACAAGTGGAAGGCATAAATATATCAGCCTAAGTATTTTATACTCTTAGGTCAGTTTAAGTTCTGCTTTGTAAAACTACTGCCCTTTGTGTCAGGAAAGAAACACCTGTTTATTTTAAAATATGCGACAAGGTTTCACTGTGTGACCTGGGACTTGGTATATAGACCAGGCTGGCCTGGAACTCAAGAGATTAACATGTTTCTGCCTCTAAGTGCTGGTATAGTACCATATTACCTTATTCTGATTACTAGCTCAAATCAATAAACCCAACGACTCTACGAAGAACACCAGATAGTTTTTGTTATTTTGTCCATAGTGAATCCAGACCAGCTATGGCTACAGGGAGACCCTGTTTCAAAAAAAGACCGGGAAAAAAAAAAAAAAAAAAAAAGTTTAGAGCCCTATCAGTAGCAGACCTTGCTGTGCATGCCTCTAATTCCAGCACCCTAGTGGCTGAAACAGGATCTGAAACTCCCTTTTAACCAAGGCTAAGGAACTCATTGATCCTCCTGCTTTCGCTTCTTCAGTATTGGGATTACAGGCATGTCCTATTGCACTTGTTCATGTAGTGCTGGTAATTGAACCCAGGGCTTTTGCCTGCTAGGCCAGCACTTTACCTACTGAGCTACACCCCAGCCCCCTCACTGCACTTTAAATTCTGTGGCATTTGACTAAAATCTTTCAAAAGCCAGTTTTTAAAATATTAAAATGAAGGGCCAGGCCTGGTGGCGCACGCCTTTAATCCCAGCACTTGGGAGGCAGAGGCAGGCGGATCTCTGTGAGTTCAAGGCCAGCCTGGTCTACATAGTGAGTACCAGGACAGCTGGAGCTACAGGGAGACCCTGTCGCAAAAAGAACCCCCCCCACCCGAAAAAAAGTTAAAATGAATCAATGAAAGCATTTAAATGTTTTGTCTTTTTAATCTGAATTTAAAACTACCATTTCTGTGAGATACGAGAATTATTTATTAAATTGCTGAGATGTAAAACTTTAATGCTTATCCAGATGCTTTAACTGGTGACTATTTGAATATCCCCCTTTAAATATGCTTCAATCTTGTTATTGTTCATTTCCACATTCAGGTTTTGCATTACTTTGGAGAGCATCTTGTCATCTTTTTTATCTCCTGAAGCGGCAGGCACCTTTGCTGAGAGCTGCTTCTGCTACAATAAAACACTGTTCCGATGGGTGTAGCGTGCTTACTCCATAGCCATTGTTGTAAATATGATCATTAGTCATCTTCAGTTTGGGTGCTGGAAGAACCTGTTAAATTAGTTGTGGAAATTGGCTTTTCAGTTATTTTGATAGAAAAAAAATAACAAAATTACTCTGGACTTTGCCTTAAAAGAGGTGGGGTTTTTTTGTTTGTTTGTTTGGTTTGTGTTTTTTTGAGATAGGGTCTCCCTGTAGTCCCAGCTGTCCTGGAACTCACAGAGGTCTGCCTGCCTTTGCCTCCCAGTCCTGGGACTAAAGGCGTGTACCACCTTAACAGGTTTTTTTAAAGTGATGTGACATGACTCAGTTTCAAACAAATGCATTTTTCTTATTGCATTGATCAATATTACTATAAATGGTTAATGAGAAAAAGTTTAAAGTTGTTTTCCAGGTTTTCTCATAAACTGATAAAAATATTTCCATATGGGAATGCAGTATTAACCTATAGACATCTACATGATCAAACATGAAAACAAATTTCAGATGTGATACAGAAAAATGTAATAGGTCAATAGAATATAGCATGAGTTAATGGGGGTGGGCACAGGTTATTGCTTAGCTAGAATGTTCTTTACAGTAAACACTTTGAAGATTAGTCACTCAGTACTTAGAAATACGTAGAACATAGCCGAGGAACTATTGGCAATGGATAACTACTGAGAGGGAGAGTTGGTTTTCTCTGAAGATGTGACAGGCGGTAGGTTAACCAGACTCCAGTGGATGGACACATATGGACATTTGGGGACACAAACTTGACATCCTTAACATACATGACAAGAGTACATGAAATCCAGCTTGGGGGGGCAATAAAAGGGACAAATATGATCAAAATATACTGTATGAAATCCGTAAAAACTCAATGAAAAATTACATCAAGTGTGTCTCAGGTAAAAGGTTAATTTGAATATAATGCATCAGAGGAGAAATGGAAGGGGACTGTGTTTAATACAATTCAGTCCGGGCTAAGGCTCCAGGTAAGGTTCTACAGGGGTTTTTTGTTGGATTTTATTTTTAAAAGACAGGGTTTAGCTATGTACCTCCGAGTCTTCCTTTGGCTTTCTGGGCTCTGATTACAGGCATGCACCACCGTACCCAGCATGATTCTGCAGTTCTAGCCAACCACTAAGTGATGTCAGTGGTGTACTCTAGTCACTGAGCAGCAGGGATGTGACTCGAGTATGTGTGACCAGCAATATCAGCATCTCCTGGGAACTTAGAAGAAATTCTCAGGCTTCACTCCAGACCCACTAAATTGGTTACTAAGGTGTGCCTCTGTATGAGTGGTTCTAATGCAAGCTAGTATTTTCAAACAACTGAAAAAAATACCTAACAGAAAAATATTTCAAGATAAATCAGATATTCTAAAACTGACCCCACAATATTCTCCTGTACCACTGTCAACCAGTTATCTGATCATGTTAAATCCTGCTGGCTGGGGCATTGGTGGGATGGGAACTCTACTGGCACAGATTGGGCATCTCTGATTTGAAATTCCCAGTTTTTTTTGGGGGGGGGGTCTTTTTGAGACAGGGTTTCCCTGTAGCCACAGCTGGCTTGGATTCTCTGCCTCCCAGACAGCACTGGGATTAAAGATGCCTGCCACCATGCTTGACTAAACATATAATACTTTTTGAGTACCAAATGAAAGTGGAATGAAATTCCACATCATGAAATTTTATTTCCCACAAAATTATTTTAAGTATTGTGTAAAATTACCCTTAGACCATGTGTAAAGGGTATATATAAAAAATAATTTTAGGCTTAAACTTTATTCCCTCTCTCGGATATTATTCACAATAGGAAGCACTCCTGGTCCCAAGTATTTCAGAGAAGGTGTAGTTAGCCAGTTCTGCCTTTAAGTAACTTAAAAATCAGTTTGAGACTACAAAATATATTCCTAAAACAAAGAACTGAAACTCAGAGATCAATGGAAAACATTAACTACACAAACCTACAGAGGGTCTTTATAGAAGCAGAAAGGACTGGGAAGACATTTCATCTGTGAATGGTAACTGTTCATCTTTAAGTCACTTTATATGGCTTTGAAAGTAAAACAAAGTGTTTCTGGTTTTGTTTGAGACACGGTCTTGCTGTATGTATCCAGACTGGCCTCCTCCCTCTTACTCTTACTTCCCTCCCTTCCCCCCCTCTGTCTCTTTCCTTCCCTCCCTTGTTTTCTTTCTTTCTAACTTCTAAAACAAAGTCTCACTATATATCTCTTGCTGGCCTGCTACATGTTATTTAGCCCAGCCTGGCCTGGAATTCACAACCATTCTCTAGCCTCAGCCTCTTGAGTATTGGCATTATAGACATACACATCGCACTTTGCCTTAAAAGTGTTTTTTTTCTTTCTAACTTCTAAAACAAAGTCTCACTATATATCTCTTGCTGGCCTGCTACATGTTATTTAGCCCAGCCTGGCCTGGAATTCACAACCATTCTCTAGCCTCAGCCTCTTGAGTATTGGCATTATAGACATACACATCGCACTTTGCCTTAAAAGTGTTTTTTTCTAGGCAGGGTGTGGTCGCACATGCCTCTAATCCCAGCACTTGAGAGGCCAAGGCTAGCAGATCTCTGTGAGTCCAAGGCTAGCCTGGTCTACATAGCGAATTCAGGCCAGCTGGGGCTACAGGGAGACCCTGTCTCAAAAACACCAAAAAAAGTTTCTTTTTTATTTTTATTTTATGTGAATGTATGTTTTGCCTGCATGTATTTAAGTGCACCATGTGTGTTCTTGGTGCCCTTGGAGACCAGAAGAGGGCATAGGATCCCCTGGAACTGGAATTAAGGATGGGTATTAGAGGCCGTGAAGGCACTGAAACCCAACCCAGGTTTTCTGCAAAAGCAACCAATGCTTTTAACTGCTGAGTCATCTCTCTAGCCCCTCAAAAGTGTTCCTTAACATTTTCTCTGCTTTGTGTGTGTTGTGTGTGTGCCTGCATGTGTGTCTGTGTGTGTGCAGGTTTTGAGATAGCATCTCATATTACCCAGGCTGGCCTCACTATATAGCTGAGGATGATCTTGAACTCCTGAACTTCCTGTCTGTCTCCCTAGTGCTAAGATTACAGACCTGCTCATCCCACTGCCTCTTTAACTTTCCAAAATGTATTATAAATCTAATCAGCAAAACTATTACATAAGAGCAAAGCTGATCTACTTTCTCATATTCAAAATTATGCTGGACCTTGTGGCACAGCCTGTGATCCAGTGACTCAGAAGGCTGATGCAGGGGGATTACAATTCAAGCCTGGGGAGGCGACGGAAGTCCAGGCCAGCCTTGGTAATTTGAGACTGTCTCAAAATAAAAATTAAAACAATGGCTTGGGACATAGCTCAGTGGGAGACTGCTTACCTCATATGCACAAGGGCAATCTCTAGTAACTGAGGTGGGGAGTGGGGAGGTATAGGGCTAAACTTAATTCTCATTTGGTATCATTTAACTGTATTCTCTTATGTGTATGATTCTTTTACAAATCAAAAATACCATTTAAGGTCGGTTGTGATGGTGTACCCTTTAATCCTAGTACTCAGGAAGCAAGAGGATCTCTGTTAAAACCAGGCTAGTCTAGTCTGCATATTGAGTTCTAGGTCATTTGGGGCTACAGAGAGACCCTGTCTCAACAAAGAAAACAAACAAACTTAAAACACAACAAAAATTTTAAATTAACTACTGGAAATTTAATACCTGTAATAGTGTTGCCAACTACAGTTAGATGAGGAAGAGCTGATCTTCCTAAAACAAGGAGCTCTAGATAGGCTGGCTAGATTCAGCGGATGGACTTGCACTGAGTAATGGCTGGGGGCACCAATAACACAGTGGACGGTAACAGGGATGACAGAATATATGGGCTCCAGTGGTGGCGGTGGGGAGGCTACAGGAGGGTGGCATTTGGGATGCGGGTATAAAGATGAATAAGATTGTTTGGGATGTTCTGTATGAAATACACACACAAAAAAAATCAATAAAAAATAAAAATTAAAAAAAGGAGTACACGCAGAAAAAAAAATAGTATTGCCAATCTGACAGGATCTAGAACAGCAAGTGTCCAGACACACCCCTGAGGGATTATTAAATCTCTGGCCAGTTTGTGGAGGATTATGCTGATTAGGCTAATTGAGGTCAGAAGATGCATCCTAAAAGTGGGCATCACCATTTCCTGGGTTTGGGTCCTATATAACAAGAAGGCCAGTGGGCTGGAGATGGCTCAGCAGTTAAGAGTGCTCTTGTAGAGGACCCAGGTTCGATTCCCAGTACCCACATGGCAGCAAACAATCATCTGTAGCTCCAGTTCCAGGGGATCTGATGCCCTCCTTTCCACTGACCTCTGTGGGATCCTGCACAAATGTGATACACATGAATAAACTCAGGCACAAACACAAATATTTTTAAAAGGCTCCCAATTTTTGTATGTATCAAAAATTCATACAATTCTACCTTAAGAACTAAGATAGTACCTTCATGTTAACTCCACCTAAGGTACTTTTTGAACTGTCACTGGTTCTGAGGTTATTACAGTGATGAATTTCATTCCCTTCCAAAATGGCTATGCTCCCAGGATACAGTTCAACACCAGCACCCTGAAATTAAAAGAAAATAAAACAATTTACAAAACACACAAACCCTTCTCCAAAATTTTCTTTTTTCAATATTTTATTATTT
The DNA here is from genome assembly GCF_000622305.1 of Nannospalax galili. Taxonomy (NCBI): domain Eukaryota; kingdom Metazoa; phylum Chordata; class Mammalia; order Rodentia; family Spalacidae; genus Nannospalax; species Nannospalax galili. The sequence goes on from NW_008343965.1 coordinate 15,643, forward strand.
TTAATTTTTTGTATGTATGATTATATTGCCTGCATGTATGTAAGTGCACCCATGTCATGCAATGCCCACAGAGGTCAGAAGAGGGCGTTGGATCCCCCAGAACTGGAGTTACGGGTGATTGTTAGCTGCCATGAGGGTGCTGGGAATTGAATCTGGGCCCTCTGCAAGAGTAGCCAGTGCTCTTAATCACTGAGCCATCTCTCCAGCCCCATAATTTGTTTTTTAGTGCTGTGGATTGAACCCAAGGCCTTGCACGTGTTAGGTAAGTACTCTACCATTGAGATACATCCACAGCCTGAACTACAATCCTGCACTAGCAATGTGAGTGCAACTATGTGAAAATATAGGATAACATACATGTGATGGGTAATATTGCCAACTTGACTGGAGACAAGCTGCTGGGCACACCTTTGAGGGATTATCTAGATTAGGTTAAATGAGATGAGAGGATCCCTCCCTGCTGAGGTCTGGGAACACCAGAAGTCATCACATTCTACTTTCTGACGGCAGATACAATGTGATCAGCTGCCACCTCACACTCATTGGCTTCCCAGCCATGATGGACTGTACGCTCCAACTGTAAGCCAAGACAAAGCCTTCCTTTCTTAATTTGCTTTCATCAGAGGTTTTTTTTTTTTTTTTTTTTTTGGTTTTTTTGAGACAGGGTCTCCCTGTAGCCCCAGCTGTCCTGGAACTCACTATGTAGACCAGGCTGGCCTTGAACTCTCTGAGATCTGCCTGCTTCTGCTTCTTGAGTGCTGGGGTTGAAGGCGTGTGCCACCACGCCTGGCTCATCAGAGTATTTTATCACAGCATCAGGGAAAATAACTAATACACTACACAAATTTTTTTTTTTTTTTTACGTTTACTTATTGTGTGTATCAGAGGACAGCTTGCAAGAGTCAGTTCTCTCCTTCTACCCCAGGGTTCCAGGGATTCAATTCTGGTCATCTGGCTTGCTGGTGGCAAGAGCCTTTACTCACTGAGCCATCTCTCCAACCCTGCCTTGTATTTTTTAAAAAACTCAGACTGACCTTGCAATCATAGGAAATTAACAAAAGCACCTTTACCCGCTGAACTACCTTGCCAGCCCTCTTTAATACTGAAAATTGAATATGCATTTTAGTGAATTAGTCCTAGAAGGAAGTTGAGGTCATGTGGCCCATTAGATTCTTCACTCTCCACCCAAATGAGTTCTACAGAAGAAAGGCAAACCTCTAGTAGCTAAATGCAGTGATACATAGAGGATGCCTTTAAGAACAGTGATGCATAGGTTTCCTCACTCTAGTGGCAATTAAGAAAATGTCATTCTAGCTGGGCATCGTGGTACACACCTTTAGTCCCAGCATTCAGGAGGCAGAGGTAGGTGGAGCTCTGTGAGTTCCAGGCCAGCCTGGTCTACATAGTGAGTTCCAGGCCAGCCAGTGAGACCCTGTCTCAAAAAAAAAAAAAAAAAAAAAAAAAAAAAAGTGTTCATTTTCTTCCTTTTTATCCTTTTCTGAGTTTTCCTACGTAATGATTTTAGTGATTATCTGGCCTTGAACTCTGGCCGCCTGCCTTTGCCTCTCAAGTGCTGGGATTAAAGGCAAGCGCCACCATGCCCGGCCCCTGATACCTTTTTTTTAGACACTGATATCTAAGTTCGATTTTGAGACAGGGTCTCATGTAGCTCAGGCTCCCCTCAGACTCTTATGGGGCCCCAACCAAGACTGTCTTATGTACTGTCCTGTAGTACCCGATTACTAGAGGAGGCCCTCTAGTTGCTGTTTTGGTTGACATTGCTGGCCTCTGTCTGGGCAAGGGATATGAGAATGACAAGTTTAACTCTTCTCCCATCCCCAGACCTCAGACTTGAATGTCACTGCAACTGTGAGCATGTAAAGGAGTGTCTCCTTGCACTGGCAATTAGAGCTACAGTGCGGGTAAATTAGAGACTGTATGGTCTTAATTTTCTTGGTATCACTTGTATTGTCTTTTGGGTTGAAGTGAAATCTCATTGTAGCAAAGACATTTCTGTTTATTCCATATTATGTTGATTTTCACTCGTTTCTGTTTATAAATATTATTTATTAAAAAAAAAACAACAAATCCAGGCATGGTGGCATATGCCTTTGATCTCAGCACTCAGGAGGCAGAGGCAGGCAGATCTCTGTGAGTTCCAGGCCAACCTGGTCTACATAGTGAGTTCCAGGCCAGCTGGGGCTACAGGGAGACCTTGTTTCAAAGAGACAAAAAACAAACAAACAAACAAAAAACAACCCAAACTCATGTGTAGCCAAGGATGACCTTAAAATCCTGACCCTTCTGTTTCCTGTGCTGGGATCACAGGACACCACCTTGCCTGGCCAAAGATTTCTTTTTTTTTTTTTCTTTTTTTTTTTGGTCTTTTTAGAGACAGGGTCTCCCTGTAGCCACAGCTGGTCTGAAATCACTACATAGTCCAGGCTGGCCTTGAACTCACAGATAGCGGCCTGCCTCTGCCTCCCAAGTGCTGGGATTAAAGACGTGCACCACCATGCAATGATTTCTAATTAAAAAAGAATTACAACTAAAGTGCTCACTTTGGGTGTATATATACTAAAATTGGAGTAATATGAAGAAAATTAGCAGGCCCCACACAACGATGACCCACATTTGTGAATAGTTCCACGCTATTTGACATACCTATGAAAATGTTGTCATGAAACCATTCCACTTGGTAGAACTTTTAAGAATTACACTTTAAGGCCAGGCTTGGCAGTACATGCCTTTAATCACAGCACTTGGGAGGCAGAGGTAGGCAGATCTCTGATTTTGAGGTAAACCTTGTCTCAAAAAGACCAGGAAAAAAAAAAAATGTTTTAGCCTGCAGAATTTTTTTAGGGGAGGTGGAGTCTACAGATTTATCAGTATTCACAACTGTGTAGGTATGTGCAAAATCCAGAAGAGGGTGTTGGCTCTCTTGGAGCTGGAGTTATATAGATGGTTCTGGTGCTGGGAACTGAACTCAAGTCAGATCCTCTACAAGAGCAATACACTCTCTTAACCAGAGCCATTTCTCTAGCCCCATGTCTCCTACTTTCTAAGTTGAATTATTATAGTTCCATGGACAAGAAACTGGGGAAGGCTCAGTGGATAAAGCACTTATCAGGCGAACATGAGAGCCTGAGTTTGAATCCTCAGAACCTATGTAAAAACCAGGCACAGTAGCATGTGTCTGTAATCCTAGCACTTCTATAGTGATATAGGAGACAGAGATAGGCGAATCAGAGCTGAAGGGCATTTAGCCTGGGAGTCCCAGCAGCAGCAGCAAACAACAATCTCCAGAGCCCACAGAAGGGGAAAACCACCTACTGAAAGTTGCCCTGTGTACTCACACACATACTCACACACATGCACACACAAGTCATACACACTCACAAGCACATACACACACAACCAATAATAACAATGAAAAAAATTTAATTAAAACAAAAATAGAGAGCCTGTCTCAAACAAGATGGAAGGTGAGGACTCACACCCAGTGCTGTCCTCTGACCTCCACACACTCCATAATACAAGCATGCCACATTCACACACATGGCACACACAAAGAAACTATTATCTTTTAAGTTATGATCACTCCAAGTTGGTGCCTATAGTCATGTAAAGCTATACTTTTTATAAAATGAAGTACCTGGGCGCCAGTTATTTCACTGTCTGTGACTGTCAGTGAAGCCCGGGTGAGAACACACACTCCTGTTCCTTCACATTTTAACAGGCAGTTTTCTAGAGTCAAGTGACCAGACTCTACCACCACAATCCCATCAACTGTCCCTTGTTGTATCAAAGATAGTTGCATTAGTTTCACATTATCAGCTTTGGATACCACGAAACTGTCATGAGAAGGTTCAGAGGTAATCATAATTTCTTCTCTCTTTCCAACTCCTGATGGATATGGACAAAATCAAATTAGTAATCCA
>NW_008343965.1:20065-27849 GCF_000622305.1 Nannospalax galili
TTAAAATATTTTATTTATTATTTTTATGTTATGTGTATGAGTGTTTTCCTGCATGTATGTAAGTGCACCCGTGTCATGCAAAGCCCGTAGAGGACAGAAGAGGCTGTCGGATTCCCTGGAACTGGAGTTACATGGACAGTTGTTAGCTGCCATGTGGGTGCTGGGATTCGAACCTGGGTCTTCTGCAAGAACAGTCAGTGTTCTTAACCGCTGAGCCATCTCTCCAGCCCCCAACCTGAATTCTTTTTTAAAACAAAGTCTCATCTTACAGCCCAGGCTGTTCTAGATCTCACTATGTAGCCCAGGCTGGCCTCAAACTCATGGTGAGCCTCTCACCTCAGCCTCCCCAGTGCTGGGATTACAAGCATACACTATCAAATTCAGCTTCTAAATCTATTATAATCAGCAACTGTGTATAAAATGTCTAAGACATACAAAAAATATACACCTTAACTTGGTTTCAAAACTGTAATTACCAAAAAAGAAAAAAGATAAAAGTCTTGGGCTGGTAAGATGGCTCAGTGGGTAAAGGCACTTGCTGCCAAGCCTGATGAACCTGGGTTCAATCCCTGGGATCCACATGGTAGAGGGAGAGAACCAACTCTCAAAGGTTGTCTTTGACCTCTGCACCTGTGTGCAAACACATATACACACCACAAGTCTGACAGAGAATCTTAGACTAATATAATTATACCAGTAATTTTGCTCTAGTCAAAGCAACTGTCCAAAATTTAACTCCAAGAAGGCTGCACATGTTTGAAATTACATATATAAGATCCTTATTTCTCAGATAGCTCAGCAAAATTCTACTGATACAGCAAAACACTTGCTTGATTTTTCAAAACTCATAGGCAGAATCCAAGTTCGTTCTTCTTTTCACCAGAGTTCTCCTCGTTCAAAGTTAACAGGACACAATCATTTTGGTTAAAATACACATAGGAAAATATGATGAACATTTTCTGGGGATGTAGCCCAGTGGCAGAGTGCTTGTCTAGCATGTGCAAGGCCCTCAGTTCAATTCTAAGCACCACAAAAAAGAAAAAAGGCAGCACGGTAAAGAGCGGGGCAGCGGTGCACCCTGGGGTGCAGCCCCTTGAGAAGGTTCACTTCAGCCCCAAAGCTTGCGACCTGAGCAACAACTGTGAAACCATGTCTCAAAAGCCATATGGCCAGGTCTTAACTGTAAAAGACACACACGGAGTTTTTGGGGAAGCATAAGCTGTGTTCTGATTTCTAGCATTTTCATTAGATATTCTTATAAACACACTTTGATCAGTATAGATTGCTATTAGAAAAGTGGCAAAGGACAGTGTGCTAACCCTTGATAATGATGTCATCAGTCAGTAAAGCAAGATTTGCAGCTTGATATTCTCCTGGGAAAATAACAACTATGTCTCCACTGTAGCAATTATCCAAAGCCAAATTCAAATCATCGTGTTGCTGGAGGAGTGTGTCTGAAGACAAGTTCTTTACCTAAAAAGAAGGAAGCAGTGTCCCAACACCATGTCATTTTAATCACATTACTGCATTTTAATTTTTATATTTTAATTATTATTTTTATTTTATGTGTATAATGCCTGTATGTTTGCAAGTGTATCTGTGTTGTACAATGCCCGTAGAGGTCAGAAGAGGGTGTTAGATGCTCTGGAACTGGAGTTACAGTTGTTAACTGTCATGTGGGTGCTGTGAACTGAACCTGGGTCTTCTGCAAGAGCTGTCAGTGCTCTTAACCACTGAGCCAGCTGTCCAGCCTGTTAATCGGATTCTTAATGGACATGTGATTTTCCCAAGAGACTTACCTACAGAGCATATATTCATTAGGTAATGGATATCATTCTATCAACTAAAGAAACAAAAATTTCTTTGTAGTGCTTGATTTTGCATCTACTGGGTATAGATGCCATTTTGAATATTCTGTATTACCTCCTAAGCAGTGACAGCAAATGAATGCCCCAAAGCCAGAGGAGTGGTGGAATCAAGTCTTGGATACAGGGTCAGGTGATGCTGGACCCTGTGATCTTTCCTGCATATTAACTAAGTTATCTACTCACCCTCCTCCTTCCCCTCTTCCCTTTCTCCTTTTCCTCCTCCTCCCTTTCCTGCTCCATTCCCTCCTCCTTTCCTTCATCTTTACCAATGCCCCCCAACAGTCTCCCTAAGTACCCCATGTTGTCCTGGAACATGATATCCCATCTTATGCTGGATCACAGGCATGTGCCACCGTGCCTAGTTCTGCCTTGTTTTCTTTCTAACATATAACTATTTGCTTAGTGTTCTGGGGGCATGCATGTAAGGTCAGAGGACAATTCGTGGGAGTTGTTTCTCTCCTTCCACCTTGTGGGTTCCAGAGAGCAAACTCAGGTTGTCAGGCTTGGCAGCAAGCACCCTCAGCCCACTGAGCCATCTCACCTGCCCTACCTTACTATCTTTAACTCAGACTGACCTTCCAATTGTTGGAAATTAACAAAAATTGACAGATTCTGGAATTACAGACAAAAAGTACCAAAGATTTGTATTGGGAATAGAGAAGAAACTTCGTATTATCATGAAAAATAATGAACTATATTTATTTAAGTTTTTTGAGATAGGATCTTGCTGTGTAGCTCAGCTGGCCTTGAACTCTCAATCTTCCTTTCTAGGTCTTTCAAGTGCTGAGATTACAGATGTACTACCAGGCCCAGCTATAATGAACTTCAAATACAGACTTTTGAAACTAAAAATATATTATTATGAAAAAAAGGCCTTTTGACATGACTGGCATATCTTGTTTCTTACAATAAAAGTGATACTTATGCTATAAAATATAAACATTTGAAGAAAGAAAATTAATTTGTACCATTTTCTATTGAAATAAACCCATGTGTGTACACATTCCCTTCTAGTGTTTTCTCATGTGCCTGTTTGTTTACCAACACACCCTGTATTGCACATACAGTTTTGAAGTCTGGCTTTTCTTTTTTTTTTTTAACTTTAAAAAAAAACTTTACTGAGAATTTCATACATGCATATAAGGTATTTTGATCAGATCCACGCCCACTCTCTCCCCTCCAACTCCTCCCATATCTCCCCATCACTTTTTTCTGATAACTTCATGTACTCTTTTTTTTAAAAATGGGGCTTTTTGCTACACTAACATTACCCCTCTGAAGAGGTAATGCTAAAATCTTTTAGGGATTAGATAGGCACTCCCAAATACTTCTGTCATTTTTGGCCTTTGGGACAGAGTATCTTGCTAAGAGGCCCAAGGACATTTTGACTTTTAGCCAAGAAAGTGGCTACTTTTTTGTGGTCTTTTTCTTTTCTTTTTTTTTTTTTTGTCTTTTTGAGACAGGGTCCCCCTGTAGTCCCAGCTGACCTGAACTCACTATGTAGACCAGGCTGGCCTTGAACTCAGAGATCCACCTGCCTCTGCCTCCCAAGTGCTGGGATTAAAGGCGTGCACCACCACACCCGGCTTACCCTAACTGCCTGGTCAATTCCTACCTCCTAGTCTTATCACACCATCCTCTGAAGAGGTTACCCAAACTGCTGATAGGGAATCGGGACACAGACAGCTCTGGCTTCTTCCATGCTGAACAGGGACGCAGGGTGAGGCCACTGGGGTACCCCTTCAGTGGGTCTATCTAAGGGACTCCCAAATTGCATAACTCTTATCACCACGTGGAGGCAGGATCCAGGTGCTCTCAGGCAGTCCTCTGCATTCTCAGCACCTATGCCAAAGGGAGGCCAGAGCCCAGCACTCTCTGGTGGTCTACTGAGACCACCTGGCTTTTCTTTTCAGTACTGGGAATTGAATCCAGGGTTTCCCCTGTGCTAGACAAGTGCTCTCTACCATCAAGCTGTGCCCCCAGCTCTCTTTTTATTCTTTTTTTTTTTTTTGGCCTTTTTGAGACAGGGTTTCCCTGTAGCCCCAGTTGGTGGCCTGGAACTTGCTGTGTAGACCAGGCTGACAGAGATCCACATGCCTCTGCCTCCCAAGTGCTGGGATTAAAGATGTGTGCCACCACATCTGGCCTCTCTTTTTATTCTTTACTTTGAACCAGGGTCTTACTGAGTCGCCCAGGCTGGTCTGAAATTCCCTTGGTATCCCAAGCAGACCTTGAACTTGCAGACTTCCCACTTCTTCCTCAGCCTTCTGAATAGTTGGGATGACAGTCCTATGCCAACTGACCTGACCAGATATTTTTTCAAAGCCAATTTCCAGCGGTTATATATTATATTGTAGACATGTTTTATTTTCCAATGCATACATATGATTTATAACTTCAGTATTATGAAATTGCTGGAATAAATCATCATCATCATCATCATCATTAGTAGTAGTAGTGGTAATAGTAGCAATAGTAGTAGTAGTAGTAGTAGTAGTAGTAGTAGTAGTAGTAGCAGTATTTGGTTCTTTTTGAGACAGGTTCTCACTCACTATACAGCCCTGGCTGGCCTGGAACTTTCTATTTAGACAAGGCTGGCCTTGAACTCAGAGAGATATGCCTGTCTCTGTCTCCCAACTACTGGGATTAAAGGCAAGCGCCACCATGCTTAACTACAACCAATAAATCTTTTTTTTTTAGATTTGTTTTTATTAAATTTTGATGTATTTCATACAGAATGTCTCAAACAATCTGAATCATCTTTATAGCCCCGTCCCCACCAGCGCCCTCCCATAGCCCCCCCCACTGGAATCCATATACTCTGTCCTGGGTGTTAAGGCCCACTGTGTCAAGTCAGCATCCCCAGATGTTCCCCAGTGCAAGTCCATCCACGTACAGTCTAGTCAGATCCCTCTCATCTATCTATCTATCCAAACACCTATCATTTTCTTTTTTTTTTCTTTTCCTTTTTTTTTCATGGAAGCCAAAGAAAGTTTATTTTTTTTTACATTTTATGTGTATGAGTGTTATGCTTGCATGTATGCAAGTGCATCTGTGTCATGTAGTACCCTCAGAGGTCAGAAGAGTGTGTTGGAGACCCTGGAACTGGAGTTATGGATGGTTGTCAGCTAGGATTTGAAACCTGGTCTTCTGCAAAGACAGTCAGTGCTCTTAACCACTGAATCCAGCCCAGTCTGTTTAAAAAAATTTTTTTTGTTACACTTATTTGGTGTGAAAGGGTACACATATGGCAGTCAGAGGACAACTTTCAGAAGTCGTATCTTTCCTACTGTGTGGATCCTTGGATCATTTCAGGTCACCAGGCTTGGGGGCTAGCACCTTTAGCCACTGAGCTATCTTAGGGGCCTTGTTTTCTTTTCTTCTTTTTTTTTTTTTTTTTTTTTTTTGGTGTGTGTGTGTGTGTGTATGTAAGACAGGGTCTCCCTGTAGTCCCAGCTGGCCTGGAACTCACTATGTAGACCAGGCTGGCCTTGAACTCACAGAGGTCCACCTGCCTCTGCCTCCCAAGTTCTGGGATTAAAGGGATGTGCAGCACATCCGGCTCTCGTTTTTAAAGTAATTAAAAAAAAAATTTCTATGTATGTTGCTTTTGTGAATTTGTGTACCACGTGCATACAGAAGGCCAGAAGAGGGTATCAGAAGGCCTGGAACTGGAGTTATGGGTGGTTGTGGGCCACCATGTGGATGCTGAGAACCAAACCAGAGTCCTCTGCAGTGCTTTTAACTGCTGAACCATCTCTCTAGACTCTAGTTTTGTTTTGTTTGTTTTTGAGACAGGGGCTTCCTATAGCCCCAGCTGGCCTGCAATTCACTCTGTAGACCAGGCTGGCCTTGAACTCACAGAGATCCGCCTGCCTCTGCCTCCTGAGTGCTGGGATTAAAAGCATGTGCCATGAGGCACAGCTCAGCCCATTTAATTTTCTTGAGACGTTTGGAGGTTCTAGCAGAGGAATGCAGCTACTCCCTTGACTGCAGAGCTGTCCTCTTCTATCCGGGCAGGCTTCCTCTTTGATGGATTTGCAGCTTCAGGAGGGATTACACATGGAGTGGTGGGGGAAGGGGACACCCACCTAGCTAGCTAGATCAGCTAAATCAGTGTAGTGATCAATGGGGTGACAGATGTGGCAATCACATTGTCCCCACATCACTGTTTTGTTTTCTTACGATGACAGATCTCAAGTCAAGCTTGGTGGCTAACACATGTAATCCCAACACTTGGGAGTCTCAGCAGGAAGCTTCTTGTGAATTCAAGCCCAGCTTTGGTTACATAGTGATTTCCAGGCCAGCCTGAGCTAACAAAAATATGGCAGATATTATAGGTAGATTTGTACCTTAAGGAAAACAATCAGATATAGAGAAAAACAGATTATGAGGAGAAAGGGGATAGTGCTAGAAAACCAGTTTAAGGAAGACAAGAAGAAAGCACAGGGGTGAAGAGACAAGCCTGAACAAAGCGTGGAGACAGAAGTCAGCTGAGCACAGAGGTTATGATCCTGGTAAATTTGGTAGACTGCAATAATGGCAGGAGATAAGGACAGTTCTTGCTTTATCTGGTTTTGGTTTTCATGATTCTGGAGACTGAGCCTAGGGGCCTCATGCATGCCAAGCAGATGCTCTGCCACTATGTCCCAGTCCTCCTTCAACTTCTTTTGGAAACAGGGTATCACTAAGTTAACGAAGCTCACCTTGACCTCACTCTATAGCCAAGGCAGGCTTTGAATTTAAAGTCCTCCTGCCTCAGCCTACTTATAGCTGGATTATAGGCATTTGTCACCAGGCCCAGAGGAAGCATTTCATAACAGTTTTAACATACTCATTAATAGTTTCCAGAGCAAAGATACATCTCTTTCAAAAGTGGCTATAAAATTTTTAGGTTTGCTGTTGAATTAATACAATTATACAATATTGAACTCAATATAAGCCCTGTAAGACATAAAACTGAATGATTGAATGTATTTTTAACCTTTAAAAAAGATCTCCATTTCATTTTAAAATATACTGTTTCTGCCAGGCGTGGTGGCGCACGCCTTTAATCCCAGCACTCAGGAGGCAGAGGCAGGCGGATCTCTGTGAGTTCAAGGAAAGCCTGGTCTACATAGTGAGTTCCAGGACAGCTGGAACTATATATATATAGTTTCTTACAGACTCTTTTTGCTCATAACACTGAGATGTTGGCACATGCATCTCTAATCTGTATGTATCTGATTATTACTAGTCATAATCGGTTGCACTCGGATCCTTGGTGCCTGTGTATGTCTATAAAGTCACTGGGTAGATTTCAATGGTAATGTTTATCACCTCTACTAATTAACATGACATAAATTTTTATGCTTCCTCCTCAAATATAATTTTTTAAAATTTGTTGAATTTTTGTGTATATATATCACTCAGAACATCCCAAACCATCTTATTCAACTGTACAACCACTTCCCATATGGCACCCTCCCATAGCCTCCCTCCCCGCCCCCCGACTAGAGCCCTTATACTCCATTATCCTTGCTACTGTTCGCTGTGATGTCGTCACCCCCAGCCATTCCCCACTACTTGTCCATCTGGTGAATCTAGTCAGCCTATCTAGAGGTCTTTGTTTTAGGAAGGTCAACTGTTCCTCATCTAGCAGCAATCGATTGTCAATATTCCTTTAGATAACATTGGGGTCTGCTGTTCATTTTCCCAGTTCTATGCTGGGTTACTATCTGGGAGTCCCTTGGGCCACCCTGGCCAACAATTCAAAAGAAGGCATCTCCTATCTGGCATTGTTGCTTGTTATGTAGCCTTTAGCTATACATATGGACCCTTAAAAAATTATATTGGCCCCTTTAATCTTTGGTTATACTTTCCTTTTGGGTGTTTAAGATCATACAGTTGGCCCAGATAAACCAATTTATTTTTACT
>NW_008343965.1:28308-29312 GCF_000622305.1 Nannospalax galili
TGGACTAATATGATTCCCTCCTGTTTTTAAAACTAGCTAGGCATTATTTATCTCTCGCATTGTCTAACCCCTCCATCACAGTTTCCCCAATTAAGGTGCCCCCATTTTCCCCTTTCTCCCTTGATCATACCCTTCTCCTATGATCCCACCTCTCTTGAGCGCCTCCTTTCCCTTTATCCCCTAGGTTCCTTGTATACCCTTCCCTCCCCCCTCACTCTCTGTTCAGCTCCTTAGCCCATCTTTTAACTGGGTTACTTCCTGTCTTGGTTCTCTGTTTCTTGAGTTCATTATATATTCTGAGTGTTAAACCTCTGTCAGACGTGTCGCTGGTGAAGATTTTCTCCCATTCTGTGGGCTTTCTCTTCACCTCCCTGGTTGCCTCTTTTCATGTACAGAAGCTTTTTAGTTTAATGAGGTCCCATTTGTTGATTCTTGACCTTGTTTCTTGAGCAGTTGACGTCCGGTTTAGAAAATCCTTTCCTACACCTATATCTTGTAGATTTTTGCCAATTTTTTCTTCTAACAGTTTCAGAGTTTCAGGCTTTACATTGAGGTCTTTGATCCATTTGGAATTGACTTTTGTGCAGGGTGATTTAGTTTCATTCTTCTACAAGTAGAGATCCAGTTTTGCCAGCACCATTTGCTGAACATGCTGTCTTTCCTCCAGTTACTGTTCTTGGCCCCTTTGTCAAATATCAGGTGGCTAAAATTGCAATTGCTCACCTTTGGGTCTCTAATTTTGTTCCATTGATCTATGGGTCTATTTTTGTGCCAGTAACATGTTGTTTTTATGACTATAGCTCTGTAATACAGCTTAAAATCTGGTATAGTAATCCCTCTGGCATTGCTCTTAGAGCTCAGGGTTGCTTTGGCTATCCAAGGTCTTTTGTGCATCCATATGAATCTTAAGACATTTTTCTCCCAATTCTGGGAAAAAAAAATTGTGGGAAAAAAATGGGGATTTTGATTGGCATTGCATTGAATCTATAAATGGATTTTGGTAG
>NW_008343965.1:30683-38497 GCF_000622305.1 Nannospalax galili
TCCTTCTATGAAGTTTACTGACGTACGTATATTGAACCATCCCTGCAACTCTGGGATAAAGCTGACTTGATCGTGTTGGATGATCTTTTTGATATTTGTCTGTATGCAGTTTGCAAGTATCTTGTTGTGAATTTTTGCATCTGTGTTCATTAAGGATATGGGTCTATAGTTTTTTTTTTTTTGGTTGTATCTTTACCTGGCTTCATTAGAGTGATGCTGGCTGCATAGAAGGAATTTGGAAGCTCTCCCTCCATTTCTATCTTTTTGAATAAATTAAGTAGTATTGGATGTAGATCTTCTTTAAATGTCTGATAGAATTCTGCTGTAAATCCATCTGGTCCTGGGCTTTTTTTAGTTGGGAAGTTTTGTATTACTGTTTCAATTTCTTTTTGTGATATGGGTCTGTTTAAGCTGTTAATTTCTTCTTGGTTTAGTTTTGGTGGTTCCCATGCCTTTAGATATCCGTCCATTTCTTTTAGGTTTTCAAATTTAGTAGCATATAGGTTTTTAAAGTATTCCTTTATAATGTTCTGTATCTTTCTGGTGTCTGTTGTGATGTTTCCCCTTTCATCTCTGATTTTGTTGATTTGGAGGGGCTCTTTTTATCTTTTGGTTAACTGGGCTAGCGGTCTGTCAATCTTGTTTATCTTTTCAAAGAACCAGCTCTTGGATTCCTTCTTTGTACTGTTTTCTTACAAATTATTTTCATTAATTTCTCCCCTGATTTTTGTTATTTCTTCTTGTCTGCTGGGTTTGGGTTTCATTTGTTGATGCTTTTCAAGTGTCTTCAGTTGCAATGTTAAGTCATTTGCATTCTTTCCAATTTTTGTGTGTGCGTGTGTCTTTTTTTGAGATAGGGTCTCCTTGCATCCCCAGCTGTCCTGGAACTCACTATGTAGACCAGGCTGGCCTCGAACTCACAAAGATCCGTCTGCCTCTGCCTCCCAAGTGCTGGGATTAAAGGCATGTACCACCTTGCCCGGCGACGTTCTGATTTTTTGATGTAGGCACTTAGAGCTATAAACTTCCCTCTAAGGACAGCTTTCAGCGTGTCTCAGAGGTTTTGTTGTGTTGTATTGTCCTTTTCATTTAATTCCAGGAATACTTTTATTTCTTTCTTAATTTCTCTTTTGACCCATTCATCATTCAGGAGTGTGTTGCTTAATCTCCATGTGTTCATGTGGTGACTAGGGCTTCTTGCAGTGTTGACTGTAAGCTTTATTGCATTGTGGTCTGATAGAATGCATGGAATTAGTTCAATCTTTTTGTATTTGTTGAGGTTTGTTTTGTGCCCCAGTATATGTTCAATTTTGGAGAAGGGCGCTGAATAGAAAGTATATCCTTTGGTACTTGTGTGGAATACTCAGTAGATGTCTGTTAGGTCCATTTGATATATGGCATTGTTTAATTCAGATGTCTCTCTGTTAACTCTCTGCCCTGTTGACCTATCTAATGGAGACAGTGGGGTATTGAAGTCCCCTACTATTCATGAGCTGGGATTAATCTGGGACTTAAAGTCCCGTGGTATTGTTTTATGAAGTTGGGTGCACCAGAGTTTGGTGAATATATGTTCATGATTGTAATATCTTCAGGTTTATTCTTCCTTTGATCAGAATGAAGTAGCCCTCTTTATCTCTTCTGATTAGTTTTAGTTTAAAATCTATTTTTTCAGATATTAGAATTGCAACGCCTTCTTTTTTCCTTAGTACCATTCGCTTGGTATGTTTTTTTCCATCCTTTCACCTTAAGGTAGTGCCTGTCCTTGAAAGTGAGATGAGTTTCTTGCAGACAACAAAAAGATGGGTTTTTTCTTTTTTTTCTTTTGGTCTTTTTGAGACATGGTCTCCCTGTAGCCTCAGCTGTCTTGGAACTCACTATGTAGACCAGGCTGGCCTTGAACTCACAGAGATCAGCCTGCTTCTGCCTCCCGAATGCTGGGATTAAAGGTGTGTGCCACCACGCCCAGCGGGTTTTGTTTCTTAATCCTTCACCTAGTCTGTGTCTTTTGACTGGGGAGTTCAGTCCATTAATATTTAAAGTTATTAATGAAAGATGTATATTGAATCCTGTCATTTTTATTTCTGTTTACATTCTTGATATAGCTGTACTTTTCTACAGTTATACCTTCATTAAATTTCTTTCTGCAACCCCTTGGGTATAGTCATTCCTTTCTTCAGCTCTTTGTATTGCTTCCAGAACTCTCTGAAGGGCTGGTTTTGTGGACATGAATTCCTTCAGCCTATTTATGTCATGGAAGATTTTTCTTTCTCCTTCGACTATAACAGACATTTTGGCTGAGTAAAGTAATCTGGGTTGGCATCTGTGGTCATTTAAAACTGGGAATACTTTGGTTCAGGCTCTTCTGGCTTTCATAGTTTGCACTGAAAAGTCAGCTGTAATCTTAATTGGTTTTCCTTTATATGTGATTTGTTTTTCTTTTGCAGCTTTCAGTATGGTCTCTTTGCTCTGTACATTTAGTGTTTTTACTATGATGTACCATGGAGAGTTTCTTTTCTGGTCCTGTCTGTTTGTTGTTCTATATGCTTCTTGTATTTGTATGGGTATGTCTTTCTTTAATTTTGGGGAATTTTCTTCTATGAATCTGTTGACAATCTGGTCCATGCCATTATTTTAGGATTCTTCTCCTTCCTATATGCCTATGATTTGTAAGTTTGGTCTTTTTGTGGTGTCACACAATTCCTGCATATTCCATTCTTGTGATTTCTTAAATTTTTCATACTCTTTGCTTGAGTGGTCTAGTTCGTTCACTTTATCTTCCAGTCTTGATATTCGGTTTTCCATTTCATTCATCCTATTGGTGAGGCTTTCTCCTGTCGTTTCTAATTGGCTTACTGTTTCAGTTTCTTCTTCATTTCAGCCTGAGTAGGTCTTCAATATTTCTAGCTCTTTACTGAATTCATTCAGAAGTTTATCCCTATCTTCCTTCAGCTCTATGATTTGTTTGTGTGTTCTTTAAATTCAGTGAATTCTTTTATCATATTATTAATTGTTCTTTGGAATCCCATGTCTGCCATTGTCTCTAGGGGGTTCGCATTGAGGGGGTTCTCATTGTACTCCTCTAGAGTACTACTGGTATTTGGTGGGGATATGTTATTTTGGTTTTTCATGTTATTTTTTCTCTGTGATTTTGACATGTGAACTTCTTTTTGTAGTTTCTGATTCTTGTGTAAGACGCAAGCCTTCAAGTTTAGGTCTGCTTCTTTTTGTAAACTTTATGTATCTTTGTGGTTTACTTTTTTGGCATGAAAAGACGGTTCATCTAAGCTTCTTTTGATTTTATATTGGAGTGGCCAGATTCCTTTTATCTTTGGGAGTTCCTACAGAGGCCAAGTCAGATGAGGATCAGATGCTCTCAGGCTTTCTCCTAAGGTCTGGATCCCTCCAGGAAAGATGTTGTCCTCAGGTATTTGGGGTTGGACTGACCTGGGAGCAGGGCCCAGGAAAGATGTTGGTCTTGGGCAGCTGGTGGCCATGCCACCCAGAGATGTAAAGGGAGATGGGGGTGAGAAGAGGCCTCAAGGGCTCCTGGAGACTGCAGGGAGGAACTGGGTTGGTCTGGACACAAAGGATCAGGAAGCTGAGAGGTCAGCCCCCAAGTCCAGGAAAGAGGCTGGCGGGTTGTACAATCCAGGGAAGCAGAGGGAGGTGAGGGCAGGCCCAGGCCCAGAGGACTCCTGGGTACCGTGAGAAGGAACTGAGTTGGTCTGGATGCAAAGGATCAGGAAGCAGTGGTGGTTCCCCTGGTGTCTGGGGTGCCAAGACAAGGAATGGGACAGTACCCAGGCTAGGAGGAGAGATGGGCCTGGGAGATGGGATGGTGAATGTGGCTGGGGGAGTCAAGGCACGGAGGGCACCATCGACTTACCCAGAAGATAGGCCTGGGGATTGTGCCTCTTTTCTTTTCTTTCTTTCTTTTTCTTTTTCTTTTTTTTTTTTTTTTAACAAGCATAAGGTGGCAGTTTATTTACAGAGGAGTGGTGCCCCCCATTTATGGCTGCACTGGAAAGTCCACACTCAAATATAGATCCTGTGACTTCCCAACAGCCACAGAAAATACAACCAATAAATCTTAATGGATCTCTCTAGTAATTTCTTTAGGAAAAACTACTAGATATAGGACTGCGTCAAAAGGGTCTAAACACACACACACACATGAGCATGTGTGCGTGCATGTGAGATATAAACACTTTAAGGCTCTTGGATGCATATTGTCAAATGAGTTTCAAGAAGAGCTTAGCCAATTAAACAGATTTGGGAAAGCTCATTTTTGCTGTGAACTCGTGAAGAGGCATCTGAATCTTAAGGCATTTGATGCATTGACAGACACAGATCCTCATTATGCCTCATTCTGTCCTTGTCATTCCTTTAAATTGTTTTTTAAAAATTAAAATTTTTCAGTATTAGGGCTCAAAACCAGGGTTTAGAATGCTTGTCTAGTATGCATGAAGCCCTAGGTTCAACCCTCAGCACTGCAGAAACTGAGCATTATGGCTCAAGCATCTAACCCCAGCATACGAGAGATAGAGGCAGAAGGATCAGGAGCTCAGGGTCATCCTTGGCTATATAGTGAGTTTGAGACCAGCCTGACCTACGTGAGACCCAGTCTCAAAAAACAAATTTTAGGGGCTGGAGAGACTTAGCGGTTAAGAGCACTGACTGCTCTTGCAGAGGACCTGGGTTTGATTCTCAGTGTCCACACGGCAGCTAATAACCCTCTGTAACTCCAGTTCCAGGGGATCTGACACCCTCTTCTGAACTTCACGGTCATTGCATGACAGGTGCACATACAGACAAGTAGGCAATACACTCATACACATAAAATAAAAATAACAAAATAGTTAAAAAATGCAAATTTTAAAAAATTAGTTTTGAGCATATATAGCACCAATAAACAATCCAAAGAGGAAATTAAGAAAATATGTACCATTTAAAATAGCATACAAAAGAATAAAATTTCCAGAAATAATTTTAGCCAAGGAAGTGAAAGATTTACATGCTAGACTATAAACCATTAACCAAAATAAAGAAGACCCAAAGAGGTAATCAGATCTCTGTCAATTTGAGGTTATCCTGGTCTACATAGCAAATTCTAAGCCAGCCAGGACTATATAGTGAGACCCTGTCTCAAAAAATAAATAAAATAAATTAATAAAATAAAATTAAGAACCAAATGGAAAGAAATGTTTGTGTATTAGAAGATTAGAAGTTTTTTTCTGCATTGGGGATACTGTTCATATTAATGCATAAATTCAATATAATTCCTATTAGAATCCTTTAAATCCCAGTACTTGGGAGGTGGAAGCAGCAGGATCCAGTTCAAGGCCAGCCTTACAGACATAACAAATTCAAGCCCAGCCTGAGCTATGTGAGACTCAAAAACAACAACAAAAACCCCAATACGGTGGGGCTGGAGAGATGGCTCAGCAGTTAAAAGCACTGGCTGCTCTTGCAGAGAACCCAGGTTCAGTTCCCAGCACCTGGAAAGCAGCTAATAACTGTCCATAACTCCAGTTCCAGGGGATCAGACACCCTCTTCTGGTCTCTGTGGGTAGTGCATGCACATGGTGCACTTACATGCAGACAAAATACCCATACACATTAAACCAACCAACCAACCAATATGATGAAGACTGGAGAAATTGGAACATTCATGTATTATGGATAACAGCTAAAAATGGTGTGGGCCCTTTTGATACAGTGTAGTGGTTCCTCTTAAATTTTAAGCATACAATTACTCATATGACCCAATAATTGTACTCTAGTATATATTCAAAACAAATAATGAAACAACCCTTTGTGTGTACATAACATCCATAATCCCTATCAGAATAATAAAAAAGTAGGAACCTGGGCTGGGGTTGGAGCTCAGTGGCAGTGTTTGCTTCCACGTGCAAAGTCCTGTATTTGATCTCTAGCACTGCAATAAATACATAATAAAAACAACTCAAATATCCATCAATAGATGAACGGATAAACAAACTGTTGTATATGCAGGTGATATAATGCTATTCAGCCATAAAAATGAGTGAAATACTAATGCATGATACATTTGGAGGAACCTTGAAAGCATGCTAGATCAAAGAAGGTCTCAAAATGTCTGATGTGTCTAGATGGAATGTCTAGAATAGTTCAATCTGTAAGAGATGGTAGCCCCATGGACGGTAGGTTCTCTGATGGCAGAGTCTCTGTGTGTCCCTTATAGTTTACACGGGTCATGGCATAAAGATGCTAAGCATCTTCAAGTTGAGACAGTTATGAAGGCAATGTGCAGAGCTGCATCTTGTCACCTCAAAGGCAAGTCTAAAACCAAGTCTCTAAATTGCACATCTACAATGCAACCTCTTCACCTAAGGCTCACAGAACATAGAATAAGGGATAAAAAGAACACTAATGTATCTCTCAGTTTTCATCAATGAAGCTCATTCATGCAACAGAGGGTCAGGAACACAAAAGGTCACAAATGGCCAAAACATAGAGAATAAGAGTCTACAGAGTGTGGGTCCTTGGACAGGACTCCTATATTAAACTACACCTACCCAGACCATTTCGGAAGAGGGGGCAGAAGGACTGTAAGGGAGCCTTACAGACATACACACCCGGGAGGTGGTGCATGACCATATGGAAATAAAAGTCCTACAGGCTCCTGGGACCTTGCTCATATGAACCTATAGCAATGGTGTCAGAATGCACAAGACTCACACAAACTCAGACAAAAACCCAGCACAGAACTGTGGAAATGAACAGCAGGCCCCAATCTTAGTCAAAGAATTACTGGCAGTTGATTACTGCTGGGTGAGGAAGAACTGATCTTCTTAATGGGAAGGACTCTAGATAGGCTGACTAGACCCTAGGGGATGAACTTGCACTGAGGGATGTCTGGGGACATTAGCTTGACATGACAGGCCTTAACACGAATGACAGAATTCATGAATTCCAGTGGGGGCTATGAGAGGGGACCAATGGGGAAGGGGTATAAAGATGATTAAAATGTTCTGTATGAAATACACACAAATTCAATAAAAATTTACAAAACAAAACAAAACAAGAGCCGGGTGTGGTGGTACACGCCTTTAATCCCAGCACTCAGAAGGCAGAGGCAGGGGATCTCTGTGAATTCAAGGTCAGCCAGGCCTACATAGTGAGTTCCAGGCCAGCTGGGACTACAGGGAGACCCTGTCTCAAAAAGCAACAACAACAACAACAACAACAACAAAAAACCCAAGTCTCAGTCAAATGACAGTTGCTGCTACTACCTCTTCATAGTGGTCGTTCATGCCAAGGCCTCCCTCCAAAGTTCAAGAATAATTACTTATAATATGAAGATAGGATTGTTTCAGATAAAAATCAAGTTTCTCACTATTACATTATAGGAAAATGAAGAAAATAAAACCAGAACAGACTTGTTTTCTGTTTCGAGACTGAGACCTGGTGGCCTTGAATTTATGATAATCTGCCTGCCTCTACCTCCTAAGAGCTGGGATTATAGGCGTGCACCATCATGCTCAACTCAGAACAGGTTTTTGTAATTTTATGTCCTTTGTAGTGGCTCATTCTAAATACTATAGTAGAATCAATCTACTTTTTTTTTTTGGTCTTTGTCTTTTTTTTTTTTTTGGTCCCTGGTGGCCTTGAATTTATGATAATCTGCCTGCCTCTACCTCCTAAGAGCTGGGATTATAGGCGTGCACCATCATGCTCAACTCAGAACAGGTTTTTGTAATTTTATGTCCTTTGTAGTGGCTCATTCTAAATACTATAGTAGAATCAATCTACTTTTTTTTTTTTGGTCTTTG
>NW_008343965.1:39441-45888 GCF_000622305.1 Nannospalax galili
TCACACAGTCATTTAACACAAATTATTGTTAGGCATTTACCATGCTTAGTGATTGGATGACTGGTTAAAATACATTTCCTTGTTCTCAAGAAGCTCATAGTCTAGTGAAGAGACAGTCAAAAGACAGCTACACAGGGACTGGAGAGATAGTTAAGAGTGGTTAAGAATGTGTATTGCTCTTGCAGAGGACCTGAATTCCATTCCCAGCACCCATGTCAGGCAGCTCACACTTGCCTGTAACTCCAGCTCCAGGGGATCTGATGTGCCCTCTTCTGGCCTCTGTGGGCACCTGCACTCATGTGCACACACCAATATACAGATACACACAAGTACACATAGTTTAAAATAAAATAAATCTAAAAATAGATAGCCACACAAGCAGTGTCCCAGCAGTCAGGAGGCTGAAGCAAGTGATTGTGAGCTCCAGAGTAGCCTGGGCTACAAGACCTTATCCTTAAAAAATTTTACTTATTTGAACGATTATGTGTTTGAGTGTTCTGCCTCTATATATCTGTGCTGGATAGCTTTAGTTGTCAACTTGACACACCTGGGTAGAGGGAACCTCAACTGGGGAATTTTCTCTACTGGACTGGCCTGTGGCCATGTCTGTGGGGCATCTTCTTGATTGTTGAGTGATATGGGAGAGCCCAGCCCACTGTGGGTGGTGCCACCCTTGGGCAGGTTGTCCTGTATTGTATAAGAAAGCAGGCTGAGCATAGGTCAGGGGAGCAAGCCAGTAAGCAGCATTCCTCCATGGCCTATGCTTCAGGTTCCTGCCCTGAATTCCTGCCTTGACTTCCCTTGATGAACTGTGCTGTAAGCCAAATAAGCCCTTTCCTCCTCAAGTTGGTTTTGGTCAGTGTTTCTATCACAGCAATAGAAAATAACTAAGACAGTATCTAAATGTACGTATAAGTGTATGTGCATGCAATGACCCCAGAGGCCAGAAGATGGCATTGGATTCCTTGTAACTAGAGTTACTAATGGTTGTTAGCCACTATGTGGGTGCTGGGAACTGAACCTGGGTCCTCTGCAAGAGCAGTCAGCACTCTTAACCACCGAGCCATCTCTCCAGCCTCAAGACCTTATCTTGAAAAAAAATGAAAAGGCTATCCCTTTCCCTCTCTGCCATCCCATACTCCCAGGCCTAACTGGAGCCCGGTGGAGTAGTCACTGAGCCTGGTGAGTTTCTAATACCAGTCTTCTCTCTCCCTCCCACAATCCCATACTCACAAATAGGGACCACCAGGGCCCAGTTCAACTGCCATCTAGCTTAGCAGCCACCCCACCCTCCACACCCATCTGGGACCCTGTGAAGTCCCATCCAGAACCACAGGTAGGGACTCCCAGACCCAGTCTACCAGCCAGCCACCCCACTCACAGCTTGGTCCCAGAGTCCCTATTGTAACCCATGTAGGAACTCCAAGAGCCAGCCTACTACCTCACCAAGATACTCGAAGACCATGTGGTATCCTGCACCCCTAATCCAGCTAAGGACCTCTATCCACTTCCAACTGGAGATGGTGTGGTACCCTATACCCTACCCCCATGAAGCACCACCTACTCGTACACTGTGACTCCAGCCCCCTACACCCAACAACCACATGTAGAACCCAGTGAGCCCTCCATAGACTTCAGAAGGTCAGCAGCTAGAATCTTCTGAGCCCACAGAAGGCTATTACTAGCTGAACTGAGACCATTTCTGACACCTCATTCACATATCAACACAGAGTGGGCCCAAGGCTGAACACCAAGCAACACTCAGACATTGAATGACCTCTCATGCTCATGGATTAGTAGGATCAATATTGTGAAAATGGCTATCCTACCAAAAGCAATCTACAGATTCAATGTATCCCCATCAAAGTCTAATGCAATTCTTCACACAAATGGGAAAAAAACCTTAAATTTCATATGGAAACACAAAAAAACCTAGGATAGTCAAAACAACCCTGAACAATAAAAGAGGAGCTGGAGGCATCACCATCCCTGATTTCAAATTATACTGTAGAGCTAAGTAACAAAATCAGCATGCTACTGGCATAAAAACAGACACATTGATCAATGGAACAGAACTGAGGACCTAGATATAAGTCCATGCACCTATGGATACCTGATTTTTGACAAAGAGGCAAAAAATGCACACTGGAGAAAAGACAGCATCTTCAACAAATGGTGCTAGCCAAACTGGATAGCTGCATGTAGAAGAATGAACCTAGATCCATGTCTCTCACCATGCACAAAACTCAACTCCAAATGGATTAAAAACCTCAAAATAAGACCAGACACCTTGAACTGATAGAGGAGAAAGTAGGGAATACTCTGGAACTTAGACACATAAGAAAACTTTTTGAACAAGACCCCAATAATGCAGGCATTACAATTAATACTTGACAAATAGGACCAAATGAAACTAAAAAGCTTCTGTACAGTAAAAGACATCATTATTCAAGTGAAGAGGCAGCTTATGGAATGGGAAATAATTCTTTATCAGCCATACATCTGACAGAGGGTATATATCTGGATTATACAAAGAACTAAAAAAACCTCCTAAACATCATGAAATCAATCAACCTAATTAAAAAATGGGATATGAAACTAAACAGAGTTCTCAAAACATGAAATACAAATGACTAAGAAATACTTGTAAAAATGTTCAGCATCCGTCTGGGCACAGTGGTGCACACTTTTAATCTTAACACTTGGGAGGCAGAGGCAGATGATTTCTGTAAGATCAAGGCCAGCCTGGTCTACATAGTGAGTTCCAGGTCAGCTGGGGCTACAGGGAGACCCTGTCTTGAAAAAACAAAAAACAACAACAACAACAAAAAAAACAACCACTCCAAACTCAAAACCAACAGAAAACAAGCAAACAAAAAAACCACTCAGCATCCTTAGTGATCAGGGAAATGCAGATTAAAACTACTTTAAGGTTTCATCTTGCCCTAGTCAGAATGGTTAAGATAAAAGCAATAACAACAACAAAAACCCAAATGAAAACAAATGCTGGTGTGAATGTGGAGAAAGGGGGACACTTATTCACTGTTGGTAGGAGTGAAAACTGGTGCAGCCACTATGAAAATTAATGTGGGGGATCCTCAAAGAGCTAGACATAGACCTACCGCAATATCTAGCTATGCCACTCTTGGGCATATACCCAAAGGGCTCTATATCCAATGACAGAGATATTTACTCATCCATGTTCATTGCTATTCTATTCATAATAGCCAGGAAACAGAAACAGTTGGGTGGGTAGGGAGGTGGGAGGAGTTGGGGGGAATATGATCAAAATACACTGTATGAAATGCTCAAATAATTAATAAATATATTTTGAAAAGAATAATCCCTTGTTAGCAGAGGGCAGAATATCATAGACAAGAATATCTTTGAAATAGAGTTGTCAAAAACACATTCTTTGTGCTGTAGGGGCAGCAGTGGTTAAGAGCACCAGCTGCTCTTCCAGAGAACACAGGTTCAGTTCCTAGGACCCACATGGTAGCTAACAAATTTCTGTAACTCCAGGTTCATGGGATCTGAGGGCATTGCACAGACATGGCATACTCGCATACATGCAGGCAAAACAGTCATACATGTAAAATAAAAATAAATAATAATTAAAAAACCCCAAACAATACATTCTTGGCTGGGCATGGTGGTGCACACCTTTAATCCCAGCACACAGGAGGCAGAAGCAGGTGGATCTCTGTGGATTGAGGCCAGCCTGGTCTACATAGTAACTGCCAGGCTGGCTGGGACTACAGGGAGAAAAGAAAAAAAAGAAAATGTTATTACAGTCATGATAAGGGAAAAGTACAGGGTGCTGTAATTGTATATAGCAGTTTAATGTATTCTAGAAGGCTTAAGAGAGGTGGGTTTTTTTCCTGTTAATTTCCATCCTCTCTCTTTTCCATCCTCTTTCTCTTTTTAGACAGGGTCACAGTATGAGTATATATAAAAATAAATAAATAAATATAAATGAATGTTATATAAAAATAAAGTTATAACAAGATTGATAAATTACTTCAGGACAATCTAGAGAAGGGAAAAGACAAAGAGTAAGCATTCAGTGGTCAGTGGAAGGGAGGGAAAAGCAACTAGAGAGAATGAACATGCCAGGACATTATTGAAACAAAGGATAGTTCAAAGAGAGAGCTGTGAAATGCTACTAAGGGTCAAATGAGATGGAAATATTTGCTTTTTGGTTGAGAACAATTTATTTTGTTTGGAGGCTGGCTAAATATACTCAGGCTTCATGCCTCAGGTTTTATGTAACCCCAGGTTTTAGTTGGATTATGTTTCTCAGCCAGCATTGTCAAACTCCCGCTTCATGGCCATCCATGTGTGCTGTGTACACAGTCCTATCACAGTGTTTAGTATTCTGATATAATTTAGATATCTATTTTCTTGATCATTATCTCCACCATACTTCAAATTTGTAAGACACATGACAAACCAAGACTTTGAGTCTGGTTCAGCGATGCATTGCCCCTAACTGCAGTCTCTTTGAGTTTATGTCTCTTTCTCAGCGGGCAACACGGCCAGGACTCAGTGAATAGCTCTTTCATTAGTATGCTTTTTGGAACCCCAGTCTGGGGTACCCAACGTCTACAGAAGGCCGTTCCCCAATAACTCAGTCCTCAGACCAGGAGATGCAACAAGCAAGAGGATTTAATGGGGAGATATTTGAGATGTAAACACAGGAGTCAGGAAAATGGAAAGTAACCATGGAGGTAAAGGAAAAGAAGGACCCCAAGAGAGGGGGGCTCTTAGGTGTGGTTATCCTGGAGGAAGCATGTCACTGGGAGTGGGCTTAGAGAGTTCTTAAGCCTTGCCAGATCTCCAGCTGCTCCCTTGCTTCCTGTGCCTGTCTGAAGATGTAGAGCCTAGCTTCTGCTCCTCCTCCAGCCACCTCTGCCACCATGCATCCTGGCCATGATGGACTGTAATTCCCCTGGAACTGTAGGCTCAAATAAATTCTTCCTTCTATAAGTTCTTTTGGTCAGTGTTTCTATAACAGCAACAGAAAAGTAACTAATACAGTAAGTAATTGGTACCAGAGAGCGGGCTATTGGCTGTGAAGAACCTGATCATGTGGGGGTTGGGAAGAATATGGAAGAGTTTGGAAGCTTGTACTAGAAAAGCAATTGATTGCTGTAAGCAGAGCTTAACAGGCCATTCCAGCAGGAGCCTGGAAGAAAGAAGTGCTGAGAACAATGTAGCTCCAGAGAGAAAAGACGACTTAAGCAGGGACTGGAATATTTTGGCAAAGAGCCTGGCTGGAGTCTGCAGATAGCCTAAAAGCTTGCCTGAGGCTAAGTTGAAAAGCAATGGACTAATTTCTCTGGCAGAAGAAATTTCAAGACAGCATAATGGAGAAATGGTGGTATGACTATAAGGTGACTATTATACAGATTTACAGTGAAAAAGAGCAAATGAGGCAGAAAGGAATACAGCATGTACAGGATGGACTGAAAAAGAGCACTAGGAAGGTAATGTTGGAGCCCAGGCAGGTGTTGGAGAGGATCCCATTGATAAAGAGATTAAAGTGGCTTAGGAGGGGCAAAGAGACTTGCACTTAAACAGTGGAGAGAGTGCCTCCAGGGCAAGACCACACCCAGTTAAGCCTCCAACTTGCAAAAGGAAACTGCTACAGTAGCCACTGAAGAGAAAAGCTTCTAAAAATAGGATAAAGCAGTCTGGGGCCCATCCCAAACTTGTTGCCAAACTTGGCAGTGTTGTTCACTTGGTACTGGGTTTAGAGGCATGAAAGATGCAAGAGTGAAGGGGTCATCGGTTCTTCCTCCCCTGGAACCTTAAGCTCAAATAAATTCTTCCTTTTATAAGTTGTTTTGGTCAGTGTTTCTATCACAGCAACAGAAAAGTAATTAATAATGGGGGACAGTAGGAGACAGGTGTTGCCAAGGGGAGAATGAGTATTTAACTGGGAAGGGAGGAGCAAGCATTATACAAGGAAGCATGGAGTTAAAGGGGAAGAAGAAGCTCAAGAGGGGGGAAAGGGACGAATAAGAATAGAATAAGAACAAAGTATAATGATATGTGTGTGTGTGAATGAAAATACCGTAATGAAACTAGAGTGCTTTCCTATGACATTTTTGAAATCTCATAAAAATTAGATCACTTTTCCAGGTATATGTCTGAGAACAATTCTGCCAAAGGATTCAGGCTATGAGTACTGCAATCAAATGAACTTCTTCTGTGTTCTAGTTAATCCATCTCATGACTCCTTATGGCCCTTAAACATCTAAAGAATCAAGATTAAACCGGTGCAACAGATGCACATGCATATGGCAGCCTGTACCAGGAACTGACCCTCCTATTTCAATGGACACTTCATTCAGAAGAGCTGCCTCTTGTTTCCGATTCCTGGTGTTCAATGTAGAATTTCATTACACACAATACTCAGAGTCTCAATGCTGTCTTTGATTT
>NW_008343965.1:47000-47126 GCF_000622305.1 Nannospalax galili
GCAGCACATGGTTTCCGAGCTCGTGAGCTATCCGGACCCCCCGCCCCCCCCCCGAGCCTGACCTGATCTGTGTCATGTCAGGCACAATACCACCCATCCCTCCCCAATTGAGACACCTGAAGGGAG
>NW_008343966.1:0-1002 GCF_000622305.1 Nannospalax galili
CTATCACTATTCGGTTCTATGACAGAACAAGGCCATCTTGTTTTAGACATCGCTCCCATTTTCAGTGCAAAGAAACTGTCAGACCTGGGTTGTTCAGGAAAATACCATGAATGACCTTGGATACAGGGCAAACCAGGGTGACAGCAGCCCACTCTTCCACACACACACTAATCGCTGGCTGTTTAAGGCCAAAGCAGTCTGATGATCCCATTGCTTATGAAGTGTGGTGGGCAGTTTTACTGCCAACCTGAAACACTAGAATAACCTTGAAGGGGAATTTTAATGAGGTATCATCTCCATAAGGTTGGCATGTGGGCATGTCTGTCTGGGATTGTCTCATGGTAACGGTGGTGGGAGGACACAGATCATTATAGTTGGCACCCTAGACTGGACCTGAGCCCTGAAGTGTGGGGAAGGTAAGTCTAGTAGTAACCAGGCATGCATTCATGTCTCTCCACTTCTGTTTGTGGGTGAGACTAGCTGCTTCCTTCTCCTTCCTTGACTCCCCTGATGATGGAATGGAACTGTTAGGCACACTAAACCCTTTCCTCACGATGGTGCTGTGTGTCAGAAAACTATTCGCATAAAGAATAGGGCACATATCTAAGTGGTCAACTTCCTCCTGTGCTAAGCAGTGGGGACTAGGACTGTGCTGATGGTGCCTGCTCCCTGTCCAATAGCTGCCACCAGACATACCAGGCACCACAGCTGGAACTTCACACAGTCCTTGGGGACCTTTTGTGTTTATAGCGTGTGTCTCCTGACATCCGATCCCATGTTCCTACCTATTTAGGCACCACAATCTGTAAGGTCCTGACTTAAGTGGTCTCTATGTTGCCATCAACACCCCAGTAGACTAGTACTTCATATTTAGTGTTTGATTTTAAAGACAAATAGAAGTTGTCAAAGGTCTTTTTCTCATTGGTAATTACGGTCATTGGCTTTCCTAATGGCTTTAGCTTTTGTCTGTTTACGCTTACAGATGTATTGATCCAGTTCTTA
>NW_008343966.1:1063-7640 GCF_000622305.1 Nannospalax galili
TGGTAATATTTTAGGTAAAGGACTGGGAATATGGAAGGAGAGAATTCACTACATGAAGCTTCTTCAGACCTTCAGATGTATACCAAGGCACCCACGTACCCACAAAATACACAGTACACACATACATTAACAGACAAAAGCTAAAGGCAATTCACACAGTAAAAATATACGATATTTTTAACTTAGATAAGAGAAACTGAATTGCTCGGACTTGAACTTGTTCATCAGATATTGGAGATGTATAAGAATCAGGAAGGAGAAACTGGACAACCATTAGGGGGAGAGAAGTGGGAGGCAGGGAAAGCAGAGTGATCAAATTTAGGATCTTTGAAAACAGTCATGTGTCTGGGAAAGTCAAATATATATCAGAGACTTAAAGTGAGTTCCGTGTTTGCTCTTTTATTTCGATAAGAACATGAACAAATACACATGGTACAGAGCACTCTGAACTCTGTTTTCCTTTTCCAGCTGACCATGTCAGCAGCTCACCTGGTTTATCTGAAACAAATACTGACTTTGGTCTCAGTAAATATTTTATAGATACTACATCGGCACATTCCTAAGGGTAATATTTATTACAGAGATTGCACTGCTTAATGTTACAGAAAACATAAACCGTGCAAACAATGAGCTGATTACGATTTGCTTCGTATAACATCTTCAATTATTAAAATAATTAGTGAAATTAAATTCCAGATAAAAAGCCCAGCTTAATTTGAACTTGTCCTTGAAGCTACTTTCTGACCCATTTTAACATATTACCTGTTGAAATATTCATAAGAAAGGGGACATTTTAGGCTTTGTGTTTAAGGTGACTTTTTAAAGTTAACTTACTTTTAAAAAAATATCCTCTTCTCACTTGTACGCCGTTCCTGGATAAAGTGTTCCTGACATATAAATATTGATTAGTTCATATTTTTTGAGGGCCTTTATCACTTTGCAAGAGATTTGCAAAATCAATGTTTCTTTGTTTTGGGTTTTGTTTTTTTGACTCAATTGTAATATGAGAGGAACTGTAATTCATCCTCTTTATGTAGAGAAATATTTTATTTGTTTTTTAAATATATTACTATTTTTTAATTTTGTGTATATTAGTGTACTGCCTGCATGTATGTAAGTTCACCTATGTTGTGCAATGCCCCACGGAGGTCAGAAAAGGGTGTCAGATCCCCTGAAACTGGAGTTATGGGTGGTTGTTAGCTGCCATGTAGGTGCTGGGATTGGAACCCAGGTCTTCTGCAAGAACAACTAGTGTTCTTAACCACTGAGCCGTCTCTCCAGCCCCAGGAGAATAGGGAGTGACTCTAGATAGGCTGACTAGATCCCAGTAGATGAACTTGCACTGAGGAACATCTGGATACAAATGCTTGACCAGATAGGACTTAACATATATGACAGAACACGTGAAATTCAGGGGTGGGGGGAGTTGGAGGGGACACAGACGGAGAATGGGGTCTAAATTTGATTAAGATCTATTATATGAAATGCACAAAAACTCGGTAAAATATTTTTAAAATTTAAGAAGAAGTGAAATGAGCAGCTAGGAGTTTGGATTTGGCAGATGAGGGTCACACTAACAAGGAACAGTTTCAGATCAAAGTGGAAAATTCCAGATTATATCAATTTATTAAGTCACTTTGCAGTGAGTCATTGAGGACTTGTGAGTCATTCATCAAAAAAATAGATCTTTTGAAAGGAGAGGACGAGACAAGCTAGGGCTCTGGAGCCAAGCATCTTACTGTTTGTATTTTTAGCTTAACAGTGCTTGAGTATAACTGTGTATGCACTAAGTAAAGGACAAACCCAAGACGACGAAAAGATCATGAAGAATAGAAACATACAGTGACCATGGAAGCTCAGAATTAAGGTTTTAGGAGGCTAAACAATAAAGCACTCTCTATTGTTAACTAAATGAATGAAGTGAGGATCACTCAGGTCAGGGAGAACAGGTCTTTGGTACCCTCCAGTAAGAGATGCTGGTGTTACTACGCAGTATTCTTGATATAGTGGATTAGCTCCAGCTCTTCTCAAAGCTTCGTAAGAGTTGATATCTTGAAAAATACTGTGAGTTATGTCAACACTGACTTTAAAAACACATAAGAAAAGGCTTCAGAAAAGCTTAAGGAATTTCAATGAGCACAAGAGGTGTATAAATTGGTTCTGTAATGAGCATCTTATTTAAAAGATAATTTGAGTTATACAAATGATGGGTTTTATTATGACACTTTCAGATATGTTTCTCATTGTACTTGGCTCATATTCAACTTTTATAATCTCCTATCCACCCTCCTCCCTCATCCCTTCTTACCACAAATAGCACACCCATTTTTCTTCCTAGATTGTACATTGAGGGGAAACAGGAAATATTTATTCTCTTGAATAAAGGCATATATTTGATTTCTTATAAAATATTATTGGACAACAAAATCTAATTGCTGTCATTTTTACTTACTGTGGTGTGGTCTATAGTAAGAGCTCCTCATTTTTTGAAAATGTATGCTGTATTGCTGAGGAGTAAATTATGGGAGTGTAAACGCAGGCAGGAGGGGACAGAACTGCAAATGTGTCAAAATGTTAAAAACAGGCATATTCTGGTGAAGAGTATAAAGTACCACGATTGTTTTCATTCTTCCTTAGATTTGTAAGTTTTCAGAATGCAATCTTACCATGCCATGGCCTGTGACCCCAAGGAATCTTGAGCTCCCAAATTCCCAGAAGGTGATTATCTCAGAGTTATCTTGAACGATAATCAAAGCCAAGCTCATCTGAAAAAATTTACATACACACTCCTGTCACTGTGGATCTGGGACCATGCTATGTCCTTAAGATGACTTTTAGATTGTTCATGACAACATTCTAAATGTAGTTTAATCTGAGCAATTGCCAACAGACACCCAGTGTTCTCTCTTTGTATTTAGCAGGATTGGATGTCATCTTTTCAGTGCATAAATCAATTAATAATTATATATTTCACATTGGAAATAGAGATGTGTTATTCCTTTGTTCAACTGCCTTTTAGAAATCTTTATAAACATACTAACATTGAATTCAATGGTGCTTTGTAGGAGCACACAAATTAACTTGCAGAATTATAGGTTTTATTGGATCTCATGAGCTGAACTCAGCAAAGACTCAAAGGATAATCCTCAGAAAGCAAGAGTCTGTTCTAATAGAAGTTCCAGGGTCAGGTTTAACCAAGACTCCTGTGGCCTCTCCTGTCTGTCTATAAATGCTTATACGTATAAAATGTCTTGGCTTCCACAGAGCAATACCTACAGAGTATTAGAAGCAAATTAGGTAAGACATAAAACATTCTGGCATGCAGAAACTATGACACAGTTTTTAATTTAGGTCAGTTTAACGTGTTTATTATATGCCTTCAATGCTGCAGAGTTGCTGCTAGTGCGAGGTGTGAAAAACTATCTAGGACACAATCCTCCAATTCCCCAAACTCAGCTGTGTAGAGTGACTACGTAAATAAATTATCTTTCAGGAGGGTAAAACTCAAGAGCAAAATGTCATATGGAACCTTCTCTTTAAACCAACAGGAGTTATAACTGCAGAAGTTACTTACAAAGCATTTAAATTAAAACACCTTATATTTATTGATCACAGAGTGATCTTTTTCAACTAATGCATTTTTAAACATACTGTGACATGTTTACTTAACCAGGGTAAGAGCACTATGAGAAGGACGATAGAATGTCCCTTGGCTCCTCACCAATGTGTCTAGATCTCTTATGGCTCTGATTGCCCATTTTGAAGATCTGCACATGGTTTTCTGACTTGACACTTTGCCCACAGTATTATGAGCATTTTTTTTCTCCTAGCTCTGTGTAACTCAGTTGAAGGTAAGCTCTTCCTGTCCTCTCTTGTAGCTACTGTAGAATACTAGGGTGTTACCCAAATTCCCTCCTGGTCTCCTGCATGATCAGACAAACCATATATTTTATGTGCATTTATTAATTTACAAAGGAATGAGTACCCAGTGCCTAGCCCTGCGCCTCAGGGACTCAGAGCCCGCCTTATCAGACCATGCCACATCCATAGTCCCCTGTTACCATTTGCTCATGCCTCCGGGGCCAGCGATCTCGCCCCAGGTCCACAAGTCAGTCGAGCCATTCTGTCCTTGAGCTGCTGCACATGGCCACACATTCCCAGGGCTCATGGGCTTCGCCATGGCTCCCGGCTTCTGTTCCAAAATGGCTCCCAGCAGCTCCCTTGAAAGAACTAGCCAATTGGGAGGCATAGGGACTGTGTAACCCTTCCAGAATATCAAAGTCCCACCTCTCTGAGACAGGACTGACTTACAGAATTTGTTGATTTGCATGGTATTGGAATTTTTACCAGTGCTTATAGCAAACAACAGATCATTATGTTGGGAAGTGTTTAATTCTTTTTTAAAACACTTTTATTATTTTTATTTTATTTTATGAGTGTATTTCTGCGTGTGTGTAAATGCACCCATATCCTGCAATGCCCACTGAGGCCAGAAGAGGACATCGGACTCCCTGGAACTGGAGTTATGGATGGTTGTTAGTCACCATGTAGATGTATGGAAACAGCACCTGAGTCTTCTGCAAAAGTAGCCAGTGCTCTTAACCACAGAGTCATCCCTCCAGCCCTGATTTTTAATTCTTAAGATCAAATAAACCCTGACTTTAGCCCATGACTAAATGTGCTGTCATGATAAAATTATGACATAGTACATACTGTAATTCTCAGAATAGTAACATAAGGCTAAGAATTTGAGATAGTAAAAATTTAAAATTATTTTTCTAGAACAAAGAAAGAAGGAAAGGAATGAAGCACCACGTTAATACCAAAGGAAGGGCAGATTCAGATTCACACATGATGAGAAAGCCTGCTTTAATTCATACAGCGTACGTTGATGGAATTGCTATTGACTTTCTTATCCCATGTAACATGAAACATGAGTCTCACATCAGTTAACAATACATTTCTGATTCATCATCAAAGCACAGATTCCCCTAGACTCAGTAGGATGGGGGAGTTATATCCAAATAAACATTTCATCACAACTTGAAAATATTGTAGTTAAAAAAATTGCATTTTGCATGTCTGACCCAGTATAACTGCCAGCCTAGCAGACAGCCCATGATAGTTTCTTTTACTCTTCAGATCACACAGCTTGATGGAAAGCATGCACTAGTTGCTGCTGGATGGTACACAGAGTCAGGACACACATACCGAGCACAGAAAAGAATCAAACTCAGAATTTTAAGTGTGGCTCCATTAAATGAGTATTGCTTTCACAACATCATAAAGTTGAAATTTTAATTCAAGCCATCATAGGTTGGACACCATAGGTTCAAGAGGATGCTTCTTGGGGCTCTCTTGAGTATTATGTTACTTCTTCTTAAGCCTCTTTATGTGACCAGAAGAGACAGTCCCATACGGGAAAGAACTTTAAGATTGAGAATTCAGTTGCCCACCACTTGCCCTGCAATAAAGGTTGGACCAATGTGCTTTGAGAAACCAGCATGTGCATGTCATAGACTGCAGAGCATCTCGACATGCAGAACCACAGTTCCTCAAGATGAAAGGAAATTGTAAAATGTCTACCTAATATTTTGTATATTTATGACTCCCTCCTCCACCTTTCCTACCCTAGATTAGAAACAATATTACCTATACCTATGTTCAGAAATAGTGGTAGGTTGGGAGCCCTTATTCCACAGGATAAGTTCAGGCCTTAATAAATCTTCTTGATGAATTTATAAAATCTTGAAATAAAGGACTCTTCAAAAGACATGTATCAGTTGATTTTCTGTGATTTCCCACAGGAAGTTGGCACTGGAGGTCTGGACAGACCAATTTTACTTCTTTCTTAACTGAATGTTAATGTGGACAGATAATAGGTGAATCACATCCTATTGTGTGTGTTCTCCTGAATTTTTCAAGAGCATACTCAAATTCAAGTAAACCCACAATGAATGCTACACTTAACACACAAATTATGCAAAGTGCAAGGAAGTATCAGTAAGGAATGTTCTGTAGCGCTCTGAAGCCGCTTATTTTATTGCTGCTCTTTTAAAGTGAACAATGTAATAAGGAAAAGAAGATTGTATCTATCTTACAACACCTGGAGAATCATTTAAATCCAAATCCACGTCTTCCCAGCCCTGGGGATTATAGGAATGTATCAAATTTGAGATCCAACATAAGCATTCACCAGGAATTTTGATTTTATCTCCTCTATAATTTACTGGAAGACACTGAGGATAATATCAACATGTTCATTCTTTAATCTTTAATCATGCTTTACATGAATCATTTAAACTTCAGACCAATAGCAATTCCATCTATCTATCTATCTATCTATCTATCTATCTATCTATCTATCCAAATTTGAGATCCAACATAAGCATTCACCAGGAATTTTGATTTTATCTCCTCTATAATTTACTGGAAGACACTGAGGATAATATCAACATGTTCATTCTTTAATCTTTAATCATGCTTTACATGAATCATTTAAACTTCAGACCAATAGCAATTCCATCTATCTATCTATCTATCTATCTATCTATCTATCTATCTATCATCTATCATC
>NW_008343966.1:8190-9214 GCF_000622305.1 Nannospalax galili
TATCTTTTGAGTATTTTATGAAACAGTTAAAACTGTTCGAACTCTATCTCTTCCTGAATAAACAAAAGAGAACAAAACAAAAACCAAAAACAAATTCCTGGTGGTAGTGGTAGGACACATCTTCAGTCCCAGCACCCAAGGGGCAGAGGCAGGAGGATCTCTGTGATTTCAAGACCACCCTGACCTCTATAACAATTTCCAGGTCAGCTGGGGCTACAGGGAGATTCTGACTCTAAAACCAAATCAACAAACAGCCCCCCTCAAAAAAACAAAGTCTATGTTTTCACATTTGGCATTAGTTGACACTTGAATTTGAAGTGTCCTCGTAGCTTACAGAGCTTAAGTACTTGGTATCCAGCATTGTTTGGGAGTATTGTGGAACCATTCAGATGCAGAGCTTCACTGGAGAAAGTGCTTCAGTGGGGTGGAACCCTGAGTTTCACAGGCTGGCCCAATTTTGTGCTTGTTTGGGTTCCTGATGGTAGGCACCATGTTTCTGGTTGCCTCCCACCCTGACTGATGTGCCTTCACCACCATGTTGGACTGCATCCCTGGAACTGTAAGCCAAAAATGTTCTTCCTCCCTTTTAAGATGCTTCTTGTCCGGTACATGATCACAACAAAGTGAGCTGTCATTTATCATGACTGAACATTAAGTGGTATGGATGCTAAAAACATAGGCCAAGAAGATGTTTCAATCCATTGTTCCTAGTTTGGGCCCTGATTAAATGTATATTCATATACACATGCACAAAATGTGCATGTACACATATAACCATATGCGCACGCATATGTGTGTGTTATACAGTCATGAACCGTTTAATGCTGAGGATACATTGAGAAATGTGTGCAGGATTTCATCACTGAACAAACACCACAGAGGCTTTTCCAAACGAAGATGGGTGCTGCATTGCTGACTGATAGGGTCATATGGGACTGCCATCAATGAACAAATCATCTTCAGTGCATGAGTTTGCATGGCTATGTCAATAAGATCATCCACTGGTTAATTATAGAGGCTGAAA
>NW_008343966.1:10073-12076 GCF_000622305.1 Nannospalax galili
CTTCGGGGCAGAGAGAGTTGATCGACGTCAGAGTCTTGGACCCTGGGACTGGTATCTTTACAACAAG
Organism: Nannospalax galili; assembly: GCF_000622305.1. Lineage (NCBI taxonomy): Eukaryota > Metazoa > Chordata > Mammalia > Rodentia > Spalacidae > Nannospalax > Nannospalax galili. The sequence goes on from NW_008343966.1 coordinate 10,141, forward strand.
CCATTTATTTCAAAATTCAATTTTTTTTTAATATAGCCAAAGGAACTGGCAGTCATTTGGGACATGGCGGTAACATACAAAGATTTAGTGTAGAAAGAAGCGGGACATATAGTCTGTTAGTTGGTGTCAGAAGGATGCTTAAATTTTTGCTCAAGGTTATCAATGCCCATCCAGTAATTTATTCACTACAATGTTTTCTTTCTTGGAGTTAAAAGCATGATACACATTAGGCTTTTAGCTCAAGAGTCAACCTTTAACTTAGCCTAATCTCAGCCAGGGATAGCTGAGTTATTTGTTCAGGACAAGGAGATGAGCTAAGGGTTGTTGACCAGGACGCTTCCCCACAGAGCAGGGAGCCTGCGCTAATGACCAGGTCACTTTCTTCCACTAGTCTCACAGTGTTCTGCAAGAGTGGGATTATCAAAGCTACTGTTTTCATCTCTGATACAGAGCAGAGAATGCAGCCTGGGCTTAAAGTTTTAGGCTCACCTCACCCTAGGTTCTGGTGTCTGGGTTTCCTACACCTCATCTTTTCCTTTTGCTGCCCAGGAACTGAAATGCTAACTGTGTTTCCTCAACACCAGACTGACTCAAACAGAGTTAGTCAAGGGACATCACCTATGAGGCACTGAAATGTGCTCCAGCCTAAGTATGTCCTCTCTTGTCCACATGTAGATAGAGAGCACTGATGAATGACCTCCTGAGGGTGAGGATTGAGAGGATGTCAGGACATAGGTGTGCATTACAGAATAATAATTTATTTTAAATTTACAAGCCTTATGTGAGGTGAGTTTGAGGCATACTTGTTTTTCAGCTGTAAGTCGTGCGGTTATTTTTCCAAGTGTTTTCACGTACCCTTAGCGCATTAGATGTTAGTAGTCAAAAGGTAACTTATAATTGGCTTTGCACTCACTAGTTTTGTTTAAATGACTTAAAGATCCACTGTTTCAAACTAAAATGATATCTCAGCTGGAAAGAAAGACCTACAGCCTTCCATGGTCACGCTGTTTTTTTACAAGGAGAAGGGAAATGGAGTAAGGACCACATGGATATTGAATAATAAAAACATGACATTCCCTCACCTCCCTCTGCTTCCCTGGGCTGCACAACCCACCAGCCTCTTTCCTGGACACCCGGGCTGACTTCTTGGCTTCCTGATCCTTTGCATCAAGACCAGCCCAGCTTCTCAGTGCAGTCCCCAAGAGCCCTTGGGGCCACTTGCCAGACCCATCTTCCTTTGCCCTAGACCGGCATCTTTCTTGGCCCTTTATGGGAACTCCTGAAGACAAAAGCAGTATGACCACCCCAATATAAAATCAAAAAAGAGAACCAGGAGCTTAGAGGAACCAGTTTTTCATGCCCAAAAGGTAAACCACAAAGACACAGAAAGTTCACAAAAAGAAGCAAAGCTAAACTTGAAGGCTCGAGTCTCAAACAAGAGTAAGAAACTGCAAAAGAAATTCACATGTCAAAATCACAGAGAAAAAAAATAACATGAAAAACGAAAATAACATATCCCCACCAAATACCAGTAATCCTCTAGAGGAGCACAATGAGAATCCTCTAGAGACAACGCAGGACATGGATCTCAAAAGAACAATGATGAATATGATAAAAGAATTCAGTGAATTTAAAGAACACACAAACAAGGTAATCATAGAGCTGAAGGAAGATAGGGATAAACTTCTGAATGAATTCAGAAAAGAGCTAGAAATATTGAAGAATACTCAGGCTGAAATAAAGAACGAAGTGAAACACTCCATAAGCCAATTAGAAACGACAGGAGAAAGCCTCACCAATAGGATGAATGAAATGGAAAACAGAGTATCAAGACTGGAAGATAAAGTGGAAGAACTGGACCACTCAAGCAAAGACTATGAAAAATTTAAGAAATCACAAGAATGAAATATGCAGGAATTGAGTGATACCATAAAAA
>NW_008343966.1:12324-13768 GCF_000622305.1 Nannospalax galili
TCAGAAGAATGGGATGGACCAAATCTTCAACAGGATTGTAGAAGAAAAGTTCCCAAAACTAAAGAAAGACACACCCATACAAATATAAGAAGCATATAGAACAGCAAACAGACAGGACCAGAAAAGAAACTCTCCATGGCACATCATAGTAAAAACACTAAAAGTACAGAACAAAGAGACAATACTGAAAACTGCAAAAGAGAAACAACAAGTCACATATAAATGAAAACCCATTAGGATTACAGCTGACTTTTCAGTGAAAACTATGAAAGCTAGAAGAGCAAGGACCTAAGTATTTCCAGTTTTAAATGACCACAGATGCCAACCCAAATTACTATACCCAGCCAAAATGTCTATTATAGTTGAAGGGGAAAGAAGAATCTTCCATTACATAAATAGGTGAAGGAATTCATGTCCACAAAACCAGCACTTCAGAGAGTTCTTGAAGCAATACAAAGAGCTGAAGAAAGGAATGACTATACCCTAAGGGGTTGTGGAAAGAAATTCAGTGAAGGTATAACTGTGGAAAAGTACAACTATATCAAGAACGTAAAAAGAAATAAAAAAGACAAGACTCAGTACACATCTTTCATTAATAACTTTAAATATTAATGGACTGAAATCTCTGGTCAAAAGACACAGACTAGGTGAATGGACTAAGAAACAAAATCCATCTTTTTGTTGTCTGAAAGAAACTCATCTCACTTTCAGGAAAGACACTATCTCAAAGTGAAAGGATGGAAAAAAAATATACTAAGCAAATGGCACTAAGAAAAAAGCAGGTGTAGCAATGCTAATATCTGAGAAAATACACTTTAAACTAAAATTAATCAGAAGAGATAAAGCAGTCCACCTCATTCTGATCAAAGGGACAATAAACCATGAAGATATTATAATCATGAACATATATTCACCAAACTCTGGTGCACCCAACTTCATAAAAACAGCAGTACTACAGGACTTTAAGACCCATATTAATCCCAACTTCAAAACCCCACTGTCTCCATTAGAAGGGTCAACAGGGCAGAGAGTTAACAGAGAGACATCTGAATTAAACAATACCATATATCAAATGGACCTAACAGATATCTACCAAGTATTCCACCCAAGCACCAAAGGACATACTTTCTATTTATCACCCCATGGAACCATCTCCAAAATCGAACATGTACTAGGGCACAAAATAACCTCAACAAATACAAAAAGATTAAAATAATTCCATGCATTCTATCAGACCACAATGCAATAAAGCTTAAAATGAACACTGGAAGAAATCCTAGTAACTACATACATCTAGATTAAACAACACACTCCTGAATGATGAATTGGTCAAGGGAGAAATTAAGAAAGAAATAAAAGTATTCCTGGAACTAAATGAAAAGGACAATACAACACAACACAACCTCTAGGAAACATTAAAAGCGGTCCTAATAGGGAAGTTTAT
>NW_008343966.1:14809-37871 GCF_000622305.1 Nannospalax galili
ACAAGAGCAGGAAATTAAAGGAGTAATAATTGGAAAAGAAGAGATCAAATTATCCCTTTTTGCAGATGATATGATATTATCCTTAGAAATGCCAAAAATTCCACCCGAAAAATCCTAGAAATTATTAACACGTTCAGTAAAGTGGCAGGTTACAAAATTAACCTACAGAAGTCTGTAGCCTTTCTATATATCAATAATAAGCAATCAGAGAAAGAGCACATGGAAGCACTTCCATTCACAATAGCTGCAAAAATAATAAAATATCTCAGAATAAATCTGACCAAAGACATTAAAGACCTCTACGATGAAAATTTTAAATCTTTAAAGAAAGAGATTGAGGAAGACATCAGAAGATGGAAGGACCTCTCATGCTCATGGATTGGAAGAATTAATATTGTGAAAATGAATATTCCTCCGAAAGCCATTTATAGATTCAATGTAATGCCAATCAAAATCCCCATGACATTTTTCACAGAATTGGAAAAAACCATCCTAAGATTCATATGGAAGCACAAAAGACCTCATATAGCCAAAGCAACCCTGAGCACTAAGAGCAATACTGGGGAGATTACTATACCAGATTTTGTGCTGTATTACAGATATACAGTCCTAAAAACAACATAGTACTAGCACAAAAATAGACATGTAGATCAATGGAACAAAATTGAAGATCCAAATTTAAGTACATTCAATTTCAGCCATCTGATATTTGACAAAGGGGCCAAAAACATTCACTGGAGGAAAGACAGCATGTTCAGCAAATGGTGCTGGCAAAACTGGATCTCCACCTATAGAAGAATGAAACTAAACTCCTATATTTCAACTTGCACAAAAGTCAATTCCTAATGGATCAAAGACATCAGCGTGAAGCCTGAAACTCTGAAACTTTCTTAAGATTGGAAGAAAAAAAAACAAAACTTGAGACTGAAGGTATGGCTCACAGATAAGAGCACTGGGTGCTCTAGAGGACCTGCATTTGGTACCCAACACCCACAAGGCAGTTAACAACCATCCTTAACTCGGGTTCCAGGAGATGTAGTACTGAGGGCATTGCACGCTCAGGTACATTTACATACATGCAGGCCAAACTCTCATACACGTAAGACAAAACTGAAATAATAAATGAATAAAAACTTAATGATTATGAGTAAAATGAAGTTTGTAATTAAGCTACCCTCAGAACTTATTAGTAATGACCTTGTGCCTAGCACCCATGGAGTTCAGCCTTCAAATACAGCTGATAAACCACCTCCCCTCTCCCACTTGCCTCTACACTGTGCATCATACAAATGACACCAGCTTAGGATGCCTCTTGTTTTCAGCACAGGTTTTACTCTCTCATCCACTATTGACTCTTCAAACCCCACAAATAAAAGACACCGCTACTTGGACAATCATATAGAGTGATGAACAGCTACACACGAATTCACCAGAGGCACTCAAAAGCTATGCAATCTGTGATATGTTTTCAGAGTTAAGCTTGATGGTTTGCAGGGTTTCATTTACAGGTATGGACTCATTAACATATACAAAATTCAGTACGATAAAGTGGAAATAGAAAAGTAAAATAATTGACTCAATTGGTTAGAGGATAAAGAATATGGCTGTTTAATAAATCGCATGTCTGTCTTTGCAGAAGAGGATGAATCAGGAGTAGCTCAGTGACCAATGGAGTAAGTAGTGCATATCGTCATGAAGATTTAAAATGACAGCAGGAAAATAGTGCAACAAGCCTGATTCCTCATTTCAAGGAAAAATTAGGCAAATACACATGTACCCAAGATAATGAATTTTGAAACTGGAGCAGCAGAAATCCTGTATCCTGCAACATTCCATGTCAGTCTTCTCCTCCATATCTGATGTCTCCATGGGACTATCTAGGAGTAAATGAGTGCTATGTCTGCGTGCAAGGAGCTTCTGCTTCAAACACCTTCTCAGATTTTCTGAGTTGCGGCTACTGAACAAGAAGAAGGAATGGCAAGCTTGTATATTTTTCACATTAGACTCTCAAAGAAGACAACGTTTGTTTCCAAAACTCTAGTGGTACTCGAAAAAGAAACGGTGTAGTATTTAAACTATGGTGGTCATGAATGGCAATGGAAGACTTCCCCAAATGGATACATTATTCAATTTTTCCTTATTATGATTGTGAATGGTATTGTTGTTATAGTTATCATTACTGTGGGAAGCAAATATGCTATGGAGCATTTGTGCAGGTCTGTGGACAGCTTTGTGGAGGGCACCCTCTCCTATTTTTGGCTCTGGGTTTTGAGTTCAAGTCTCCAGGTTGCAGGGCCAAGTGTCTTTACCTGATAAGCCATCTCATCATGCCCAAAATGGAAATTCTTGATGCCCTTGGAAAAATGATGGTTTTCCCTGCAAAGTACTACTTTTTAATATAAAAAACTAATTCAGCTTTCACTTTACTATTTCCTATCCATTATCTTTGAGTCATACTCTTTGAACTAACTTCTTTTGCTACTTATTACATGCATCAAGTGATGTCAACTCAGGGGCTAGAGAGATGGCTCAACAGTTAAGAGAACTGGATGTTCTTGCAGAGGACACAGGTTTGGTTCCCAGCTCACACACAGTGGCTAACAATCATCTGAAAGTCCAAGTCCAGGTGATCTGATGCCCAATTTTGACATCCTTATGCACTGAACAACACAGGTGCACTTACACACATGCAAGCAACACATTCATATACACAAAATAAAAATTATAAGTAAATTATTTTTTCAAAGAGGTCAACTAAAAAGCAAAAATGTGTTTAACTTGTGTAAGTTTAATGATAATTTCTACAGCACTTCTTTAGAAGGTACAAATCACCTGTTTTTAAAATTATTTTTAACCTTATTATTCATTTTATGTGTAGGAGTGTTTTGCCTACATGTAAGTGCACTCAGGCCATGCAGTACCCAGGGAGGTCAGAATAGAGCATGGAATTCCCTGGTTAGTCTGGAGTTACAGACTGTCCGGTGTTAACCACCAAGTAGGTGTTGGGAACCAGACCGGGGTCCTCCGAGAAGCAGTCAGTGCTCGGGCCCCTCACCTCTTCTCTTTGGGAGAAGCTGTTGTTCCACTGACCTTCTTTCATCTGTTGTTTTGTTATTGCCAGATACTGACATGGCTGTCCTGCAACAGTATTCATTTGGGCCTTGCAGTGAATGCTTCCAGATCAAATTATTATAATACTCCTGCATGAAACATGTATAAGATGTGAGCAAAGTGCAGTTCTAGTTGCCAGGATCCAAGATCTGTATCAGCTGATGCCTTCCCATCCCCTTGACCCTCTTCTTAGCACCCACGTGCCAGTTTGGACTGGCAGCCCCTGCAGTCTTTGTCTGCAGTTCCCAAACAGCATCAAAGAGATTTTTCCAACTTAACCATATATCTTCTGTTTTTCCATTTAGAAATGTTTAATCATTTTATTAAAATTTATGGAAAGCTTTTAAATTTATTAAAGCTTAAAAAATGATCTGAAGTAAGCAAGAGAGACAGAAATGCAATAAAAGCAGTGGACTTTCATATTTCGCTTCCAACAATCTAGAAATTTTGCAGGTAGGAAACAATACAAGATAGTGAATACAAATTTAGAACAAATACACCTGTCACACATGTAGGGAGAGAGTCAACCCAGTGGCAGCAGCATACACATCCTGGTCAAGCACACACCAAACACTGAATATAGCACATCACAGGCTAAACGATGGAAGCAACAGCAAATTTAATACGAACAAATATGAAAGGTATTTTCTGATGACCACAAAATGAAACTTGAGCTCAAGAACAAAAGCAATTCTGGAAAATTCATAACTATCTGCAAAGTAAACAACAGGGTCCTGAATACTGGGTCAGAACACAAAGAAAGAATAAAAGGAAAGGTGGAGATTAAGACAGGCAAGTGGAGACACAACATACCAGGACAGCACTGCAAGGTGTAGAGGATTCAGCAAAAGCGAGTTTAGGAGAAAATTAGCAAGATGTACTAGATTGAGAGGAAGAGTCAAACAGTTATCCTGCCACTACGGCTCACCGAGGTGGAAGGATGGTTAAGTAGGACAAAGTTAACAGAAAGAAGGAGAGAATGAAGTTCAGAGTTTGGAGCCAAAATAAGAGCAGTAAGCCCAGAAAGCAGACAGAGACAATCAGCAGCCACAAGATAATCAGCGACGATTGCAGCTGATAACACAGACACAAGATTATCGGAATAATTTTTATACAGAAATGATAACTTGTGAACATGTTTAAAAAGTAGAATCATGTACTCTACCAGGACTGAAACATTGGCAAATTCAAGTAAGTAGATTAAAGCTCTACTGAAAATTTCCCAATAAAGGCAAATCCAGGCCGACAGCTTCACGGCTGATTTCATCACACAGCTGAACAAATAATGATGGTAAATACATAAATAATAAATACTAATAACAACATTTCTCAAATTTTCCTAAAATTAGAAAAAATATGCTTATCAGGGGGCTAAAACTACCTTCATAACAACGAGAGACTTTAATGCAAAATAAAGAAAAGTGTAGGCCAATGACTTTGACAAAGAAATTCATGAGCCAAGTTGAGAGAATTTATTGACAAATGAAACACAGAGTTCATTAGAACAACTGTGGTGGGGAGGATTCATTCCTGGAATGCCGAAGGTCCTACACTCAGAGACCAACCTATGTGAGACCCGACATTAACTGGATGAAATACGAAATCCATAGGATCATCCTAGTAGATGCCAACAAAGTAACAAAATCCAAAACACACCATCCTTTCATGATAGAATTGTTCTACAAATCACATGAAAAATGCCTCATACAGTGACTGTCTCAGCCCCAGCTGACACTATGGGACGGAGACACTCTTCCTCTGGTTCCTCATGAGCCAGGAAAGCAAATCCTTTCCCTGCTGTTCAAACTGGTGCTAGAGGTCAGCGCAATTTGTCAAGAAATAGAAGCCAATGGCACCAAAATTCAAAGTAAAATGCTAAGCTGTCTTAGCTTGTAGACATATCATTGTACGTTTATTATAAAAATCCAAAAGATTTCAGGAAAAAAACACACATTAGAAATAAGTTCAGTAATGACTCTAGTATGTAAAATAAGTACGAAAACTCAGAAGTGTTTTATATGTTAACAATTTATCCCTAAATCAAGAAAATTTTGTTTGCAACAGAAACACACACACACACACATAATTTTCAAATAGATTTAATAAACAGGTGCACAATATATACATTGAAAACTATGAAACAGTAGTGAATGGAACTGAATGACGTGCATGTAAACTAAAAAGAATCCCATTCTGCTTTGGGGTCAGAAAAATTAATATTGTGAAAATGCCCACAGTATTCAGAGGCCAACAGATTAGCTGCAATCACTATTAAAATTTCAAAGTCTTATTTTATGAAAACATGAAAGTATTTAATTTGTATGGAACCACAAATTAAACCAAAATGTCAAATAAATCTTGACCCAAAACAACCAATTTCAACATTTTTAGAAATAGAATTTCACCATGTAGCTCTGGCTGGCCTAGAATTCCCTGTGTAGACTAAGTTAGCCTTGAGCTTACAAAGATCCACCTGCCTCTTCCTCAAGTGCTGGGATTAAATGCTGGTACCATCATGCTGAGTTGATTTCAACTACTTTATAAAGCTGCCATATCTGAAGAACTTTAAGTAATTTTAGCCAAGTAATTAGTATCAGAAAAAATTACCTTCTCATGCAACATAAAATATTCATATATCTGGGGCCTTAATAGTAATAAGTATTCTTAAAGAATTTAGAAGCTGAATATTAAGTTTTGAATATAAAATACAGAGCTTCTAACATGAGACTTCTCACTGTACTCATAAAGAGAATATCATGTAAAAATCCCAGACCAAGTGTCAAAATGTGACTGTGAAACTGCTTTGTGTCTAAGTTAAAGGTCAGAGAACCAAAGAACGGAAAAGAAGCTTGAGAATCCAGGCGAATGTCCTGTAGGAAGAAAATGTGCTCCACAGGGAAGGTGTCCAGAAGGTCACGCTGGGAATGTGTGAGGTAGAGACAGACCTGGGTTTTCACCCTGGAAACTTAAAATCCACTTGCAGCCTTACACCTGTGAGTAGATCTGAAGCCCCTGTGGTCCTCCAACAAATCCCTCAGGGCCGGTGGCGGTAACAAGAGTTTTCTCTGCATTTTCAGCTTGATGTGCTCGATACCAGCCCTTGTCTTTAAACAAATTCCAGTAGGATATATATTAAGTAATTTTATGGACACTTGGATATCTGCAGTGTGTGGTGGCTCTACCAGGAGTGCCTGTCCCAGCGGGCACAGCATTTGGCCTCTGAAGTCCACTTCCGGAGAACAGAAGGACCAAACTCCCAATGTTATGATTTCCAAAACGCTTCCTTACCCATCAGTGTACACCTGGTGTGAAACAGCATGTTCAGAATAAAAGCATGCTTACTCTTTTTTTAATTTTATGTGTATGAGTGTATTGACTGCATATGTATAAGTTCATCCATGTTGTGCAATGCCCATGGAGGTCAGAAGAAGGTGTTGGTTCCCCTGGAACTGGAGTTATGGATGGTAGTTAGCCACCATGTGGGTGCTGGGAATCGAACCTGGGTCTTCTGTAAGAACAGTCAGTGCTCTTAACCACTGAGCCATCTCTCCAGTTCCATCTCTTTCAAGACTATAATACCTTACCCATCTGAGTCCCAGAAGTGAACTGAATGAGTTATGAATATGAATAAAACACGAACCCTGCAAACCATTTCCCTCACCTATCCACAGCCCTCCCTCCATGACAGAGTAGAAAACAAGTTTTGTATCTTCTCATTTAGTCTGAATGTATTTTCTGCTAAGCAGTTAGCTCCATTCACTGCTAACAGAATGTTCCTAGTTTCCTAGTTTCCCACATATAACATGTTCTTATATTATTTCTCGGCTCAGAGAGTCCCCTGAGAAGTAGATCACAGTTAGGAATTGCTGACAATTCACCAGAAGTCCTTAGACATCCCACCATGTACTCTTAGGCCTTGTGAATCCACTTATAGGCTATATCCAACCCTCAGGCTGCTCATCAAACCACCAGCATCTAGGGACGAAAACAAACTCAGATAAATCCACCCTAATCTCCTTACGGTGATTTTTCTCCCACTGCTGTCTCGGACACGAGTTTTGGTTTTTTACTCTTTCCTTATCCAGTGTCTGTGTATCCCACAATTACAAAGAAGATCGTGAGAAACCAGTCAACTGCTCCATTCCTGAGAGAACCCAAAGAGAAATTCCACAGAAAGTGCAGGGGAAGAACAGTAACAGAGCAACTGGAAAAGCGACCCGAACACAGAAAACAGAAGCAGAAACGAACTGTAGGAAATCCTCAGGTGATGGCTGCTTTGAAACTGCGGTGTAAGAGGAGGTAGACAGATCCAGAGAAGATACTGACAGGGGAGAGCTGTGGTTCCTGGGTTTTTTTTTCAGCAACTCTTGGGTTCGGAAGACCTGCTTCTCCCTCCCCTCGCAGCTCTTCAGCCCCTGGCTCAGAGGCCTTCACAACTGAAGGCAGAGGAACAGAGACCTGTGTTTATGAGGAGCCAAGATAAATGTTATGGGACTTATCAACTTCCGGCCTTTGCTGCCTCTGCTGTGGGGGTATTATGGAGAAAGGTATCATCTGAGAACTGTAGAGTCAGGAGCACTCCGTATCAGACTCCCTTGAACTCCAGGCACTCTTGTGTCATGAGCTAAGAGGGTCTGCGAAGACCAACTGCTGCCCTTGATCACACACTGCTTTTGTGCTTAGCAGAGCAGGCTAAAGCCATTTCTTTAAAGATTTTTATGTATTTTATTCTACAGATTTATGTGTATCTCTGGTGTGTGTCTGTTGGGGGGCACCCATGAATGCAGTGCCCAAAGAGGCCAGAAGAAAGCATCAGATCCCCAAAGCTAGAATCACAGCTGGTCACGCAGCACTGAACTGAACTCAGTTTCTCTGGAAAAGCAGGTGCTCTTAGCTACCAGGCCATCTTTCCAGGACCGTAGCACTGCTCTTTTAAATGTCTGTGACTACTGCCCAGGATCCTGTCTGACTGAGTTCTTATGTGGTTGGATTGCAACTGAGTCTTCTTTGTATACACAGCCAGGGTTTGTAACCTGCAGGGTAGGCAGACCCGGCAGGAGACCTGCACATAGACTTGATCCCTCTCCTCTTCTCCTTATCCCTGTTGATCCTCAGTTTTTATGTGGGAAGATCTCATATCTATCATAGTATAGAACTCCCATGAAGTATTTCTCTAAGCCCTGAAATATGTGGGTAAACTTGGAAACTGGAACTTTTGAAAAGTAAACAGACATGTCCCAGGTATGAGAGCCAATGCCAGAATAGCCATGCAATTGGACTGCACAGCACCTCTAAGAAAAATATTAGGGCCTAAGAGATGACTCAGGAGTTTAAAGCACTGGCTACTCTTATAGAGGACCTGAGTTCAGTTCCCAACACCCACATGGCAGGTAACAACTATCCCTAACTCCAGTTCCAGGAGATCCTACACCCTCTTCTGACCTCCATGGACAATGCATTTACACACATGCAGGCAATACACTCATACACATAAATTTTAAAAAATAATAAACTGAATATTGTGGTGGGTAGCTTTAGTTGTTAACTTTAGGCACCTGGATTGAAGGAGCCTCAACTGGGTAATTGCCTCTAGTGGACTATGATCATGTCTGTGGGACATTGTTGAGTGATGTGGGAGGGACCAACCCAGTGTGGACGGTGCCACCCCTGGGCTGGTTGTTCTGTATTGTACATGAAAGCAGACTGAGCATGGGCCAGGGGAGAAGCCAGTAAGCAGCGTTCCTCCATGGCCTGTGCTTCAGCTCCTGCCTCCAGGTTCCTGCCTTGAGTTCCTACCTTGGGCTCCCTCAGTGATGAACTGTGACCCCAAGATGCAAACCAAATAAACCCTTTCCTTCTCAAGTTCGCTAGTGGTCACAGTGGTTTGTCACAGCAATTGAAGCCAAACTAGAACAAATATTAAAAATGAAAAACACTAAATTACTATTTTTAAATAAGAAAAACATTATGACAGAAAGACCAAGAATTAAATGTTATATTTATTGACATTCTAGAAAACCCCAGAACAGATTCAGACAATGTGACGGGTACAGCATGAAGTATCACCAAACAATCCAATTCATTGTGAATGTCCAAGTAGGACTCATTTTTTCCCAGATATTTGAAAATATTTTGTCCAAGTTTTCCAGATGGTACTTTATGCCTTTACTTTTCCACCATCTCATATATACCTGTACAGAAATTGGATATAGCAATACCCAGAATTTCTACCTCAGTTGTTAATAGCTGTTCTCACAGTTACATATGAACAGACATTCTGTATTTACCCTATGTGCATGGTAGTATGGATGGAGAGGGCAATACTGAACTGGATATTTCAAAAAGATGGAAGGCATGATTGTGAAAGTTGTCAGTAATGAAGTGATGTTTCTGGATACACGTAAATGTTAAAGCTGTTATAAACATTACAGAATATATATATATATATGCATGAAAGGATCACATCATAATCCAGTAAGATGCAGAAATTTTATGGTTTTCTCAATTTCAGTTTAAAAAAAATCCTCCCTGAAGACAAGCTCTCATAGTTCGAGAGGGTAGTATGCAAACTTTTAAGGGAGAAAACCAGTCAAAGGCCAGCCCTAATTTCAAACCTGATAATGACATCAACAATGGCACAACACCTACAGTGGTGCAGTGATGGCACTTCTATACAGCGGGCAATGAACAGCTGTCTAATTGGATTTAAAGTCCTCTCCGTGGGAGGGAACTCATGGGTGGCACTGTAAATATAACCAAGTACACAGGCCTGGAGAGGTCACAGATCCTAAGGAAAACCCTGTCTCTGTCATAGCTCTAGAAAAATGAAATTTCTTACTATATTCTAAATATGGATTCATATATTACAGACAAGTATACCATACACCACTCAAAAAAGCTTCTTTTACCACAGATGGAGATTATTACACATTTCTACAACTGGTCACACATGAAGAATGTACGTCTGAGAGAAACACAGCCCTAAGTAATATATCTCCCGTGGAAACTCTGCACCAAAGGCTTATGGGACGTCGCAGGACAGGGTTATAGAGACTACCAACACATCCCTTAACTCTCCCCAGTGAAGCTTCCTCATATAACAATATACGATGCACACAGAAGGCCACAAAGGCCCAAGTTTTAGAGAATAAGAGACTGCAGAGTGTATGTCCTGGATAGGACTCCTATTTAAACCTCACCCACCCATGAATCAGGGACCATTGAGGATGAGAGAAAGGAAAGATAGTAAGAGCCAGGATTGGTGCATGAACAGAAGGAAACAGAGACTTTCAGGTGTCTGGGAGCGAACTCATATGAATTTACAGAAAGGATGTCAGCAGGCCCAAGACCCATGCTGACTCAGTCAGACACAAACCTAATACAGAGCTGGGGAATTGGGCAGCAGGCCCTCACCTTAGCCTAAAAACTATTGCCAAATGATTTCTGCTGGGTGAGGGAGAGCTGATCTTCTTTAAGGGAGTGACTCCAGATAGACTGACTAGACTCCACTGTATGAACTTGCACTGAGGGACACCTAGGAACAAATGATTGACCAGCTAGGACTTAACATATATGACACAATGCATCAAGTCTTGGGGAGGGGAGGGGAATGGAGGAGTGCGGATGTGAAAGGTATAAATTTGATTAAGTTATATAAAATGCACAAAAATTCAATAAAAGTATACAAAAGAAAAGGGATTTAACGTCCTTCTTTGCAGATGAGGTCTGACATCCCAGCCCGTCTTTCAGTCAAGGCCCGTTCGTCCAGGTCCAGTGAACGGGGAAGCACATTAGGGTCCAGCTCTCTCATTAGGAATTCTGTGCTGTATAAACCACGTGACTTTTCTTGCAGCATTATTTTAAGGTAGTTGAAAGATTGTGAGCTTTTGTATACATACCCTTCTTTAATACAACACGGAGAATAAAAGAGTGATTGCATCCTAATAAGCTAGAGCACTACGCAGTGAGACACTGAAAGCCGCAATAAAACAACAATTGCTGTTGCCAGCGGTTACGAAGACTCACGTGGGTCATTATCTATTCAAAGCTTTTCTTTTACTAACTCACTTAATTCCCGAAACTGATTATGAATGAAGAACTCCTATTTCTCTAAGTTTAGAGATGAAGTAAAGCTCATAGCGGTTAAGTCCCTTCCACAACGCTAAACTGCTTCTAGGCTAAAGGCTCAGCTTGAATCTGACCCCTGCAGCCTGACTCCAGAGGCCGAGCTGCTTCAATTCCTTGTGAAACCACCCTTGTGATAGATAAGAGAAGATCGGCCTCACCTGACTCAGGAGGAAGCAAGAGAAACCAGAGGGAACCAGGTGATTTTTGATCTTAGAAAGATAGCTGTTTTTTTCATGTATGTATGTCTCAAGAAAACATTTGATGGGTTTCACTAAAATTTAACTATCATGTAGCTGGACCTCATATCTGACTATTTTCTGTTGCATCATACAAACTAGGCAGCTCAGCAGAGACAAGCATCTTTTCTGGTAGAGGTAAACCAGGTGACATGATTTGAAGATGCATTGTACGGCAGAAAGACAAGTCTATCTACCTACGTGTACCCAAGAGCTCATTACAGGGATCTCAGTTTCCAAAAAACAGTGTTCGCAGGACCTGTGCTGTGTGAGTAATGGGACCTAGTGGACCCATGGAATAATGATGCTTCCATTGCACCACTGAGTTCCCTATAAAAGTGAGCTTGGGGGTCTCCTCCTCACCCTCTCCCTTGCACAAACAGTCCCCTTTGCTTTCTGCCTAGGGATCACACACCATGAGGCCCCTCTTCATATGCACATAGTCTCCAGAATCTTGGGGCAAATGTGCTTGAGGCATGTTGTCATAACAGCACAATATCAACTGAGGCATCACTTGCCTTCTGAGGTGGCAGGCACAATCGAACTGAGAGACCAGTGTGTTAAGACCCCACCAGTTACCCAGGAACCACTGGAAGCTGAAGAACACTCCCTCAGCTCCCACAGTTCCGTTAAACTGTTTCTTTCTCTCCTTCAAAGACTGTCTCCTTGTTCCTCCACAGGAATCAATACTTATTAATTATTTTACACCTCAAACTGCTTCCAGAAAACTCAACCAGCACTCACCAACCCATCTCATTACAGCCTGGTAACAAGGTGACAAGACCTTCTGCCAACCAAAAAGACCTTTAATGGCAGTTCTTTTTCTGAAAACACAAACATGCACATTGTCTCAGACTCTGTACAGGAAATAGACACCTAGTCAAGGTGAACATGAAAATATTCTAAAGAGGACACTGTTTGCTGAGTTGTGGAGCCCTGAAGATGGTTAATAGTGTAATACCAAGAGCAATACTTGATATACGTAGGCGATAAAACATTCACAGTACGGACAGTCATCATCAACTATACATCAAATAAATAAAGGTGAATAATGTATAAAAGGTCCCAGGAATGTGTGTAGTTAGCGCTGGGACGATCTCTTTAGTTGTGGGAAGCATCAGCTATGCTAGGATGGCTTAACATGAGAGACCAGAAGAATAGAAACATGTGTCACATACTCTAGGAAGAAGTTGCCCTGGCAATTGCTCCCACCACTGGAAGCCAGGGTTTGCGGATAAGGCTGCCACTAACAGTCCATGGCCAGAGCAGACCAAAAGTTGACAACAGGCAAATGGAGACTAGCTCATCACAGTAATGCAGGAGGCCAAAAACACACACACAATTAATGAGACACACACACACACACACACACACACTCACATACACGCAAGCAGAGGGGCAGTGAGACAGATAAAGACAGAGGCAGACAGAAAGCCAACAGTCAAAACCATGTTGTTTGTCTCCTTAACTACATTTGATATCTCAAGCAAGCTAGTCAATCTCTCTGGACTATACTTTTTTAATTCCTTTTTTGAAAAAAGTTTTATGAACTCTAGGGGTTCTGTGAGGTTAACCATCCATAATTAGGCATGTCTGAATTTCCCGTAAAGAGTATGAAGGAGATGACTTTTGGAAATGAGATTCAGAATTATTTAAGAAAGCACGACAATTATTAGATAGTAGGGATCGGAGTACGAACATTAGGGGAGCCCCAGGAAGTGTAGCTGTAGGATTTTGCTAATAGCCATGGAAGGTTTCAAAGGACAGATGTGGATGTAGGAGAGGGTGTGAAAATCGAGGTCATTGAAAGAAAGTATAAATGGAAACTCAGAGGAATAAATGGATTGTCAAAATAAGCTCAGTATACTCTGACCCAATTCAAACCTTGACATACAAAGAAATAAAATACATGCATATAAAGCATACATAGGTACATACACATTTTCACTTGAAACCAATTACAATATAGATTCTAAAACAGTGAAATTTGGATGAAAAGTTTGTGAGTTCAAGTTTTTATGGAGTACTTAGAAAATAAATGAGATGTTTACTCAAAAGTGCTTTGAAAGCTTTAAATTGCCACTCAAATATCGTTGACCTTTTTGGTAGAGATCAATCTATTGGTATCCTAATGGATATTTTTTTCTAAATAGAAAAGCTCTTGTATGTTTCTAAACACATATTTTTGAAAGCAGAATCAAGGGTCACACTAAACTCTGACACAGATAAAATACAGTTCATTAGTAAGATAGATTACATTACTCTTTACCAAAAGTTCTGATTCCTGTCCCTGTCACATCTCAGCCTGTGGAAGCAGGATGCCCTGTTGAACCTTGAAGTGTCCTGGAGCATTGTGTTGACTGATGAGATACAGATAGAAGGGACACATGGTATTGCAGAACAGAAGTTCAAGAGCCTGCGTGACTCTCTGTCGCAGTGGGAGCGATGGGCTGAGAAGGCACACTGTTGGGCTGTGTTCCGGGGGACAATGTCATACAAGACAGCACAGTCAGCCCAAGACGCACAGATGGATGTTGCTAATGAAACTGAAACTTTGTTGTTACAGTAGCTGGGAGCTCTGAGTTGCGTTGTTCCACATTGGCTAATACCCAGTCCCAGCGTTTTGATGGGCTTATTTTTTGCTGGACGACTGTTGAATGTACACTTTTGGTTTGATATTAAGCCATAACTCAATGTACGTATTTTGCAAGAGACTTTTCCATGCATTTTGATCTGGAGCGTTTAGGTCATTTCCTCCCTCGTCATCCCTTGCCTTCTCCTATGGGTTCTAGGTTTTGGGGTCCAGGATAAGTCTTGTGTTATTGATATAACATGAACTCTCTTCCCTTTCTGATCATGGAAGGTTAAACCTCCATCTCTCCTTCTCTTTTATCCAACTTGCTTGCTAATTCGGAGGCCGATCCGGAAGAGGCCAGCCTCATATCCTGTTACCGTAGTTACACATCCCACTGCCCACTGAACTATTCATGTGGCTGTTGTTACCCCCACCAGACCTGTGGGGACGTCCCATCATGCCACCCTCTCGTCCTCACCCAACTTCCTTTGGTCGTCGTTTCCTTCCCACATCAGTGAGAATACCATCGCTCTTCCCCAAATTATCCATGGCTTGTCATATTTTACCGACCACAAGCATAGCTAAAACTCTGACTGTGTGCGAACAACGTCCACCCTCCTCCCTTGGTCTCAACAACAAACTGAGGTAATTTTTAACAAACTTCAGCTTGGAAAACGAGTGAATTTATTTGGCTTACTTACAGAGCAACGGCTGATGGTTCATTACAGTAATATGGGTGGTCCCTCCTAAGGCTGCACTGGAAAGTCGTCATCCAAGCACGGTTGGTGCTTCTCCACAGCAGCACAAAATGGTGAGAGAGAGAGAAAGAGAGGGGGAAAGAGAGAGAGAGAGAGAGAGAGAGAGAGAGAGAGAGAGAGACCCCTAGGGTTCCTCAGACTATAAACACTTAGGGCACACTACTTGTTTGGAAGGTCCAGTGACTCTCCGTGCTCCTCCATTGTGGAGCATGACCACGAACAAGCTTAGATGTGATGATCTAGGCAAGAGGGCATGCCAAGCTTCAGAAGACGGCGTCTGGCCGTGCTCTGTGTTGGAGGGCAGACCTTTGCAACACTGATTCACATCACAGTGCTTTCATTTCTTGTACTGATGTGATTCTTCATTATTTATCTTTGAAATTACTTTTTTCTTGTTGTTTAAACTTTAATATCTTTCTGAAAGTTAGATTTTATCTGTTTAACACTGTAATGAAGATTCCACTGGATACACTGGAGGAGACAATAAATGATGTGTCTATCATACACCATTCAAATGAGTCCATTCACTAGAGACCACTCCCCCAGAGTAGTCACTGTGCATATGTGTACGTTTTTTGCCACAACCAATAGCTTCACAACATGTAAAAGAGTAAAAATTAAAATATAATGAGAGTAGTAAAAAGCGCTGTCAAAGAGCTGTCATAAAGTACCTTGGTTCAGAGACTGTATCTTCTTAAAAAGAAACATGTCAGCCTCACTGGGATCTGCATTGGCATACACGTGTTACATGAGAGATGGTGTCTCCAGTAAGGAGTGAAGCTTGACTTTCAGCAAAGACCTCTTGTTGCACCTGCTTATATGAACCTAAACTCATGCTTGAAAAGAATATGGAAAATTTTAGACTCAGAATTTTTCTAGGGCCTGTTGAACTGGGGGTACATTCATTTGAATTTTAATGTCACAGTTGTGAGGCCGATAGCCCCTTCCCTGCAGAGATATACTCCAGAACCACATTTTCTGCTCTTCATGTGCATGTGGCAAACACACCTGGCATGCTAGTGAGAGCACAAGTGTAGTTAATGGTTCCCCTTTCATAAGTCCTAAGCAAGGGCCACTGGACTCTGAGTTTACAGTAGGAGAAACTGAATCCAGAGCAAGAACAGAGGCTGTAGGATGGATCACGTAGGCATGGGAAAACATTAAGTGAGCCAGTATTGTGCTTTGAAGATCAGTCAGACCCGTGACAGAAGAGAAATTGTTTAAGGTGCCAGAAAGGAATCTGAGCCAATCCCAGGCACTGCAGTGACATCACAGATGTACTGGGACGGTCACATCACCCACTCTGTTTCTCTTCTTCAAGCCTAGAAGGCTCTCCTTTCTCAAAGACTGGCTATAAGTACAGGCAAAACACTCTGCCAGGTACCTCATTTGTAATAGATTATATGCAATGATAAATAAGAAGGCTGAATTTCCCTCTGTTTTTAGAAGGACTCATATAAAGTGAAAATTTTTCAGAATTTCTGTTTGAAGGATGAATTTGCAGTAGTAGCTTAAACAGAAATACATCAATATACAGAATGGTGTGCCTTGCACATGCACTCCTCCCTCCCTCCCTCCTTCCCTCCCTTCCTTCCCTCCTCTCTCCCTCCCTCCCTTTCCACTCCCTCCCTCCTTCCTTTTGTCTCTAGCTAAGCAGCTCATGCTGGCCTTCAACTTGTGGCTCTTTAGCCTCTGTCTCCTATGTGCTGGGTTTTCAAGTATGTGCCATTGGGCTGGCAGGGATCCAGAAATGGCAATGCATGTCTGATTGTGCACGAGCAGCTATAATGCCCACAGCACAATGTCCCTGATGAGACCTCCTGGACGACCCGAGGCACTGAACAATGGGTCAGAATATCTCCAATGACGTGAGATTACCTATGGTGCACAATGCAGAGAATCAGAGACAAAGGGTTAGTCTTCAAGTCCTCAGTGCAGAGAGGCCCGAGGCTCTACAACGAGATTCTGAAAGTTTCTGAAATGCACCCAAAGATAAATTTGGTTTGAGAAATGCTGGTGGCCATAAAAACGGCTGCTTTCTTGGAAGAAAGTCTTTAATATTTCAAGATATATTCAAGGGGGTGGGGTTCCTTCCTCTCTCTTTTTCTTTTTTTCTTTCTTTCTTCTTTATTTTATTTTATTTTATTTTTGAGATAGGGTCTCTCTATAGCTCCAGTTGGCGTAGAACTCATTATGCAGACTAGACTGACTTTGATCTCATAATGATTCACTTGCATCTGCTCTCAAGTTCTGGGATTAAATGCACATGACATCACACCTGGCCACATCTCAGTTTTCTATAATAAAATTTATGCCATCAATCTAAAGGAGAGATTGAATTAATATTGTGATCCTTCTGAAGAGGAGAGTATCACATCACTGCTGATTAAACAATTGATCAGTATTTTATTCTAGATAAATATTGACCTAAGAGGTATGATGACAGATCTCTTAATAAAGCAATTAAAAACACAATACACTTATTTTTGATTTGGCATCCTTACATTGATCCCTAGATTTTGTAATTTGTAACAAAGTGTTCTTTCTAAACAAAGATGTAGATTTATAATGCATGTTATATTCAAAATTGTGGTGTTCAAAAAACTGAAATAGGAATCAAATTATATAAACATTAGGACCCATGAATCCCGACTCTTGATATGTGGATAGTGGAAAGGGAAGATTGTATGAGGTTCCCATGATAAGCAAGACACAAAAGCCCTGAAGTAATAGCATGTCTGGGGTGGGTGCTGACGTGAGGGTGCACAAGTTGCCCTAGAGTCATCCAGTGGCATTGAGGTGATCTGCTTGAGCCATGTGGCTTTCAACTGAGTCTGAATGACATAGTCACACACTGACAGTGACAATGAAGGCTGATGCTGACGCTGAGTACATGAAGAAGGATTTGAGGAAAGGCGGTGGGAGAAGCATCATCACATATTAAAGACAAATGCATAAGGTCTGCAAAGGAAGAAGACTCATTCTCTTTGCCCCCTGACTGACAGCTGGCTTTCCTTTCTCACAGTCTTACCAGGAAGAACTGTGGGCTGTCCTACTCCCTCTCCTGCATCGTCACCCCGCTCCAACCTTCTCCAACTTGACTTCTAGTCCCTTCTCTCCTGTGAGACCCTAAATAATTTCCATAAATTTCAGTTACTCATAAAGATCTGTAGGTTTTCTCAAATTTTATTTCACTATGTATTTCAAAAGGATTTAAAAACCATTAAGACAACTTATTATAATGCTGTTTTCTTTATGTGTATGTAAGTGCTCATGTGGGGGCTGGTAATGTGTGTGCAGATGTGAATGTGTATGCATGTATATGTGGAGGTCAAAGGATCATCTATCACCTTGTGTTCTAACACAGGATCTCTCACTGAACTTGGAGTTGCTGACCCAGCTAAACTGTCGCCTTAGTGAGCCCCAGCTAGATGCCTGTCTATGTCTTCCCAACACTGGGATTACAGACTCACACCAGAGTGAAAAACACTTTTTAAATGGATTCTGGGAAACCTGAGCTCAGATCCTCATGCTTGTGAGCAGGCTCATTATGGACTGAGCCATCCCCCTGGACTAACACTTTTGTTTTAAGCACTCCATTTTTCATATATTCTGGTCAGTTTTGTATAACGGTGCTGTGGTTGCATCAGACTTCACACTGGCATTCCACATCAAAGAGCAAAAAATTCAGTTTCCAGCCTATTTTTTTCAATTATTTTAAACTCAAATTACCTAGTCTAATCTATTATGTGTCTATAGCTCACACATCACACATATATAGATCAAGTCAGGAAGATTTGTGTGGTTTCTATATTCAAATATCTATAAAAATATGGTAGATATACAGACATGATAGATGATAGATGATAGATAAGAGATATAGATAATAGACAGATGATAAATAGATTTTATACACTATCTTCAAGCAACAAAACTCTTGGCATAAAACGTTCCTGAGAATTTTAAATTTTAATTTGTTTTCTTTTGTTTCATATAAATGAACAGATTTATCATCTATACATATGCGTATTATATAATATTTATTGGGAAATAAATAAATCAGGTTATGAAAAGAAAATCAGGACAATAGCTTATTCAGCGCATTCATCAAATTCCAGTAGGAAATTATCCACTGAAGAAAAGTCACCAGTTAGGATGAAACACCATAGCAGGTATCTCAGAAGAAGGACAAGGGCCCGTTAACAAAAGCTGTGGAGTGCTGAAAACCATTCAGTGCAAATCCCTGGAAGGGTAGGGAGCTGAGCAGTTAGACACAGATTCCTACCAGTCGTTGGCTAAGCCGCTCCTGAACATGAGCCTTGCTTGGTGCCTCTTGGAGAAAGAACTGAGTTCCAGGGTTCTGAACCAACTTCATAGTCACCAAGATGCAGACAAGTGATTGGAAGTTCCAAGAGCAGCGTGAGGGAGCTAGGTGTCTGCAGTGGCCACCTTTCCTGAAGCTGGGATGCATCTCCTCACTTTACAGAATCACCGTTTGTTTACGGCGCTTTAAATCATAAAATGGGAGTTGAATAGAAAGTTACTGAGCACGTGGGCCTCCGAACCAACTCTGTGGTCAAGGATCCCACCACACAAGCATGGGCACTGGAGTTTGGATCAGGAGAACACACATAAATGTTGGATGATCATGGGAGACCAGCTATGATTCCAGCGCTCAGAAGGTAGAGACAGGATCCCCAGAGCAACAGTCTGTGAGATGAAAGTTGCCATGTCAGCTGGCTCTGGGTTCAAATGACAGACCTGCCTCATGAATAAGGTGGAAGGCAGATACCAACCTTGGAACGCCCCCTCCCCGATGCCCTTGCATCTGCATACACAGAGGAGCCCACCATATGTGAGCATATGTACACATGTGCATGAACAGCACACACACACACACACACACACACACACACACACACACACTAGAGAAAAAGAAAAGGACTTGTGCTCTCCGACTTCTCTGGCAGACGGCTGCAGTTGTGCCTAGGATGCTGAGTTTCCGTGACCTTCTCCTCCACCGTCCACCAATTGTTCTTTCAGTTGCAGAGTATTTCTGAAGATCTGAAGTCAAAGATCACCACCAGGGCATAGTTGCTGTAGCTGTACAGTGAGGTATTAATTAGTATGAAAACCCAATGCCATGACACTATGGTAGAACACCCCAGTCCTAGATGAACAAAGCCTGCCTTTTTAGATCCCAATGACTAAAGTCATAATAATAACAATTGCAATAAAATTATGCAAACCCCTCTGCATTGTCTTCTGTGCAATGGCTTATAAACCCAGTGTAACCAACACATATGGTAGATTTATGTTCACTGGGCTCTTACTTACTTTTACATTTTTTAATTTTTATTGAGTTTTTGTACATTTCATACAACAAATCTCATCAAATTTAGACCCCTTTCCCCATATCCTCACCCCTCACTGGACCTTATGTATTCTGCCATATATATTAAGTCCTATCCAGTCAAGGGATAATAAAACTTGACTAGTTGTGGCCTTCTGTGTGCATTGCATTCTCTTGTGTAAGGAAGCTCCGCTCCTGAGAGTTGAGGGATGCACGAGTTTTCTCTCTACCCCTTGTTCCACTATATAAATAGGATATCTACTCTACCAAAGCCTATGTTTCTCAAAAGAAAAATCACAGCTTCCTTGAGCAGTTTACTGAGAGCAGCACTGAGAAGGCTCTGCTTTTATTCCTGGTTATTACAAGGAAATACTACATGTAATGAAGTGCCTTCTAATGCTCCCTGGTCCAGCAACCCTGGACAGTGTTCATCCCAAGAACACAGACTAGTCATGCGCTAAGCTGGAGTTCTTTACAATCTGAACCAAAGTTCACTCCTGCATTGAGGAGGTTAGTACTCTGGAACGCACAGCCAGCCCCATCTCTACCTCTAGAAACTGTGTGATCTCCCTTTGCTAAGTCAGATTCCAAAGAGATTCATCATCCATTTTCCTTAGGATACTTGACCTTCTGGAGACTCAGTCATTCGCCATTATCTCTTGCAGTGTGCAAGCTTACCGTGAACTGAAACTTTCTATGCTTGGTGGCTTCCCTGAGGCATGGTAGCTCAGGTGGAATTTAGCATTGATCTTTGTTACTGAGAGGTCTAGCACTCAGTGGCATTAACCAGATCAAGAGAAGCCAATGATTTTAGGCACTGGATCGCTCGAAAAGCAGGGTAGCTCTTTCAGCAAAGCTCAGTCTTTTTAAGCTAAGTTGAACATCATTAAAAACCCTGTACATTGTGGAAATGTTACCTAGTTGTCTTCCCATGAACCCTACCTAGCCTGAGCTGGACCCTATGGTTATACAAAGTGTGTGAGCCTTACTGTGCAGTTCCATGTGTCCTATTGTGTCCTGTACATGTTTCCCACAGTCTAGGATGAATCACAAGAGCTTTCACTGGTGGATCTGACCATGCCCAGTTTGTTAAGGACAGCACTGTATAGAAAAGAATTTAATCCTCAGGGTTAAGGTCTAAGTCTGCCCTAAGAACAGTCTTTCAAGACCCAGCAATTTCCAGTGGCAGATCCCAACTCCTGCTCTAGAGCTCCAGAAAGGTGCAGATGACAAGTGTCTTCTGGAAGTTTCTGAAACATCCAACTGTTGATAAGCTTGTCTTCTACAAACGTCTGCGGCAGGGGATTCTTGGACCTTCTCTGCTGAGCTGGTGATGTTTCTGAATCTGCTTCTTCTTCAAAATTATCCATGTTCTGACTCAGTTGCTAAGCCTCTAAGACTGTTATTCCCCAGATTTGGGAATAATCTCTGTTCTGACAGACTTTCAGGATCTTCCTTCTGGATACCTAAAATTGCAGCCATGTGGCAGGCACCAAGCTTTTAGCCTTCTCATTCTCTGCACATGTAATCCTTAGCGGCACACCTGCAGAATAACCCACTTCTTTCTCTGTACTCTTAATTAACAGAATCTTATCAAAAGAGTGGGCCAGTTCCGTGGCATGCCTAATAACACTTGAGCACGACAGGAGTTATCAAAGTTATACAGTACAGAGGTAACTGTAGCTTGCTGTTTGCCCTTTGATGACATCCCATCATCCCTTTCATGTGATTTGCTTCAGATTCTTGTAATAGCGATTGAAAAAAAGCACATTTGACAGATCAATATTTCTGTTTCTTGCTATGCAGTTATTGATCGGGAAGATGCACTCATAAATCCCTGTCATAAACTGTCATTTTCCATTATTATCTATTTTATACGCTCATTATTGATCATTAAATGTAGCCAAACTAACAGCTACATAAAGGTTGAAACTTAAACTTGTGGTAGAACTAAGGACAACTCAGCCAGTGTTTAAGGTGTCGCACCGGCGAGTTAGAGGAGGGCAGAAGGGAGGGTATGACAGTCTGTCTGCTTCGTAATTGCTGACCTCTTTCAGGTAAATCTCTTTCCAATGTGATATACACAGTTTTGAGCAACGTGTCCAGGACATTTCAAACGTGCCAGAAATGCTGCTGTCCTGCTTCTCTGGCGGTCCTGCAAGTCATGGAAGGTGTCTTTGAGCTCAGAGGTTTTGAGGTTCCCACTGACTCAGGCCTTCACTTCAGTGTTATTTGATTCCTTCTGAGCTCTAGCAAGTTGATGACCAGATACCGACCTCCAGTGGATACCCTGAAGCTTCCTCCTCAGCAGCAGTGAGAAAGGGTAACTAACAGGAGTCAGTAATCAGGGACAGTAGTTTTTTACACTCTCTTACTTTGCACAGGGTGAAGCAAACTGTTAGCCTCTTTCACTGCGTGAAAAACGGGATTATTCTGTCACTGGGAGACCTTCCTGGATGTTTCAAATCATTGCAGGTTCAGATCTGTAAGCACTCCACCAAATGATGGCGTCTGCCCGTCCACTGGTGGTCATCAAACAGCAGGGGAACATGTACTGGGGAACTGGCTGTATTGAGCAGGTCCCTCAGTTCCAAAAGGCAGGCACTAATTGCATACTAAAATGACACACAAACATGGTATGCCTTAAGTATTGTAAGAAGGGGATCTAAATAAATAACCTCCACCAACCCCTCATCTGAATCTCTGAGCCTCTAAAAACAACTCACCAAGGTCCCTCCCCAGTGAGACCATTACTTGCAGCTCCCCTGGAAGATGTGTTCCTGCTTCTTGCTTTCAGTTTCTATTTCTTTTTTATTTTATTTTGTTTTTTCAATATTTTATTTTTATTATTTTTATTTTAGTTACTTCTGTCTGCTATTTAATAATTGGTTGAAGTAGTCAA
>NW_008343966.1:38479-41910 GCF_000622305.1 Nannospalax galili
TGAGTGACCCTTAGCCATATTCCTGAACTTAGACTTTAGCCTCTCTCTTAGCCCAGTAGTTGAACAGATTTCACGTAATTCAAAACCCACACCCTCCCATCACCTGGTTGATTGATCTTTTGCCCATGGTTAGCCTATTTGTATACAATCTAAGGGTCAGTTATGGACCATCT
Source organism: Nannospalax galili (assembly GCF_000622305.1). Lineage (NCBI taxonomy): Eukaryota > Metazoa > Chordata > Mammalia > Rodentia > Spalacidae > Nannospalax > Nannospalax galili. The sequence goes on from NW_008343966.1 coordinate 38,653, forward strand.
TATTATAAATTCTGGTATGGTCCTGGGGATTCAGAATGAATAGCAAAGCTAGTCCATCACTTGCAAAGGCAAATATTTAGAAACTAAATCCAAGAAAACCTAGACAAAGACCAAGTTCTTCGTTATACAATGGACATTTGTAACATGGCCTTTGTTCCTTTGTTCCTAGGAGTCACGTTATTGGCAAATAAGCTCTCACAATGTAGGACTGAGTAAACCAGCCTTAGTCCACATAGCCTGAAACTGTTTGTGGTTGTGATGAAATACTTTTACAAAAAGCAGTTCAGAGGAGAAAGGATTTATTTTATTGCAGTTTCAGGTTACAGTCCCTTGTGAGGAAGTCACCACAGCAGGAACTTAGCAGCTAGCCACATCACATCCACAATCAAAAGCAAAGAGGGATGTCCGCATGCATGCCTACTAGCTTTCTGGCTTCTGCACAGCTCAATGTCCTCACTTGTACAGAGTTCAGGAACCCCGACTATCAGTAATAGTCCTGTTGACAATGGGCTGGGTCTTCCCACACAAATTAGTTAAGACAATTCCCCAGAGATATGCCTACAGGATACCTCAGTGGAGACAATCCTTCATTGAGACTCTCTTTCCAAAGAATTCTAGGTTCTGTCATGTTAACAGCTACAGCGAATGATCACATTCCAACCCTTGTCAACTTGACACAATAAACACATATCTTTTAAACCATCTTTTCACTCCTAATTTAAAAGCCTAATGTTTACCTTAGACGATAAAGTCAAGTCCAACTTTAAAAGCTCAATTTTTTTATATTCAAAGTCTCTCAACTGTATGTTCTTAGAAAATTAAACCTATTTTATGTATTTGCAATGCATGATGTGAAACAGCATCCTTGTTTCAAAAGGAAGAATAAGAACCAGACAACAACAAATGAGAGCAAAATAAAAATCCAGCACAATGAACTTGGTGGGTTTGGTTGTCAACATGGCATACCTGGGAAGGGGGAACCTGGATTGGGGATGTCCTGATATGGGCCACCTTCTTGATTGCTGAGTGATGTGGGAGGGCCTGGACCACTGTGCATGGCACCTCCCCTTCGCAGGTGTTCCTGAGTTGTGTAAGAAAGCAGATTGAGCACAAGCCAGGGAGCAAGCCCATTAAGAGTGTTCCTCTGTGGCCACTGTTTTGGTTTCTGCCCCGGGGTTCCTAACTTTAGATTCTGCGCTGGCGTCCCTTGAAGATACACTATTAGCTATAAGCTGAAATAAACACATTGCTCCCCAAGTTGGTTTTTGTCAATGCTTCATCCCAGCAGTTGAAAATAACTATGACACAGGCACTATCAAATCCTGCAGTTAATTTACAGAATCTGGGGTATGTCTTGGGGCTTCAAAAGATTCAGATAGCCCCGCCCTCCAGCTGTGTCACTTGTAGTCCATAAAGCTTTGCTCTTGGGTTTAGGCCAGATCTACTGTATAGCCACACCTCTCCGTGGCTAATGTTCCAAGGTCCTGGCATCCACAATATCCTAGAGCCTCCATTGCAACTGAGACTTCACCTTCAATGCTTCATGTAATGTTCTTTCCACAGAGTCAACTCTGCCAAATGGTACCAGGCATTAAATGCTCTCAATGACACCTTGAACTTGCAGTGCCACAAAGATGAAGCTTGCATTGCCAAGCTTTGCTGCTATCTCCAGATGTAGCTGGATGTAGCTGGCCCCCTTGGACTCCATCTGCTTCAGCTGCTGTGTGCTGACTGTGAGGAAACACTTTCTTATCTTACTGAAGCACAGATGTTCCCACTTCAGAGATGCTGATTTCTTTAACAATCGTAGCCCCTTCTTCAGCCACAACCTCACAAGAAACTACAGATTCTTAGCCAAAATATCACAGAAGTGGCCCCAGTCCCTCTTCTGGATAGTCTTTATTTCTCTCCAAAGCCTCGGGAGCCAGTATTGAGATTCTGTCATCATTCCTGTCTTACAAGTTCTCACTAAAATTGCCCATCAATCTCTGCATCCAACAGCCAATGCCTTTCACAGGCAATGCATTAGATGCTTCTACTTTTCCCCCACTAGAACTTTCCAAGGCATGAAAAGCACATGTACGGGTCTATCACACTGACAACCCTACTCCTGGTACCAATTTCTGTTCTAGCTTCTTTTCCAAGTTGCTGTGATAAAATACCCTGAAAAAGGCAGCACAGGGAATAAAGAGTTCATTTTATCTCACAGTTCCAGATCACAGTCTGTTATTGCAGGGAGGATCTTGAAACAGTTGGTCACATCACATTCAGAGTCAAGAGCAGGGAGAGAGATGTGCACTCATGCACTCTTTCTTGCTTTTGACTTCCTTATCTTCTCAACCCTTAAGCAGCTTAGATGTTCTGCCTGTGGAGTGCTACCACCCACACCTGGCTGGGTCCTCCCAAACCAACGAACTTAAATTCCTCATGTATGTCTACAGGCCAACTTGATGCTGACAAACTCTCACTGATATTCTTTTCCCAGGTGATTAGGCTGTGTCCATTTGACAATTAAATGCCACCATCATACTATTTCTGAAACAGCATAATCAGCTAGTCCCATGGTTTAACTGTCAGAGATGTAGAATACTGGTTTATTTTATCATGCTTGAAATAATGTTTGGTACTTTTTATTTATTTATTATTTTACTGTTGCATTGTTCAGTGAGACTTACAGTCCCTTGGCTTAACCTTCCCAGAGTGTTCATTTTATCAGCGAAGTCAAAAACTGAAATAGATCTGATATGGAATATTTTTTTTCATTTCTACATGTGTCTTAAAAAGTATACAGTATATTGTTCCACATAATCTGAGTGCAACAATGCAGGGGAAACCTACTCATTTCTTCTCAGTGTCAAATAGTAAAACATAGACAACTTACAAAATAATAGTTAATAGATCATTTATCTGGCTATACTAATTCTAGTTCAATTATTTAACTATAAGCCATTTTAACTCTTGAGCCCCACATGCTATCCTTCATGGTAAATTAACTTTCAAAGACCAAATGTAAGGCAGAACACACTGTGTGAATTCTATGTCCAATAACAAAAACCTCCATAACAGGGGTACTGGAACCACAGGCACTGCAAAAAATTATACTGATAAAGCCACAATCCCTCAGTCTTTAGAAGAGAACACAGAGCTGTCCTAATGGATGATGAACATCACACTGAAAGCTTGACCGTATGTCCTTTTATTTTAGCTAACCTTGTTTCTAGATAAGTCTCAGGATCCTTTCTTTTAAACTATTCTTTT
>NW_008343966.1:42160-47267 GCF_000622305.1 Nannospalax galili
TTATGTTACATAAATGGGTCTTAACTTTTAAGTATTAACATGGGACATTTCAGGACTAAATGTTTCCATCAGCTTTATGTGAATCTTGCTGGCACTCTAGACTCCTACTTCAAGAAATGGATTTGTTCATGCAACTAAACACAAGCAATTGAGAATTAAGCAGGTTTCTAATGCCTCTTACCAGCCCTGCTCCAGCAGGGTGACTTGGGAAATGCTCTCACCTTCCAAGTCATGCCTTCCTGCCATAGTCAGGAAAGAATCCATGGTGTGGGGTTGGGCACAACCTGCAAGGAAGTAAGAATTTAAAATTCCAGTTCCTGTGCTGGGGGAAATGGCAGCACTGCCTCCTTAAGCTCATGGAGCCAAAGCCACTCAGCTTTTAGGAGCAGGGTGTGCATGTATGTGCTGTAAGAGGGAGACACTGTGCTGTATCATGTAAACACAGAGGGTGCTACACAGGCCAAGTCCCCAGCCAGGGCTACCCCACTGGAGGCCCTCACTCAGTATGCTCACCTGTCACGACTCAAAGGTCCTTACATATTTGTGCTGTCTCCTCTCTCTTTTGCTAGTTTTTGTTAATTGTAATTATTTTTAATTTTCATTGTGTGGATTCCTCATAGACAGCAAGGATATAAAGGATGCTTGCATACAAGCATGTACTGTAAGCTGAGCGGCAGTCTCCCTCATCAATCCTTCCTCTCACTTCTCCCTCCCTACCTATGTGTGCTAACAGCTAATTTCTGTTCCTTCTGTTTTCCTTCATATTTGCTAACTGATGTCTGTGTAGGTGTATTTGCAATGCTCAAATATAAACATTATTTTGCATTCCTCCTTGAGAAGACTTGGCCTTTTGGTCAACTGTCCACATAGCCACCCCTCTTAGGTGGGCACCCTTTTTTGATCTTAGATTGACTCCTTTTCTTATCTTTGATAAGTGACAGCCTTGCCAATGTCATGCTAAAGCTAGGTCTCACATCACACCTAAATCTTTGGAATAGGTAAGGTGCTTTATCAAGACTCAAGTTCTGTACCTGGAGTTCTGCACCAAAATTTCAGTTTTTAATTCCCCCTTTCTTCTGTTTCAGGAATTGGAAAATGAAGGGATTAAACATCTATACATAATACATAATTATTGCATTGAGAGTTAGCTCACGTTTTTACTGTGTTACTCCAAAAGGAATAAAAAATGAACTGAAAACTTTTTGTATATAAGTTAGGACCATATTGAGAAATGGGCCTGTGGAGTTGGGCCATTGGGGAAGGTGCTTATGGCTCAGGTATGGGGAGAGGAGGAGGGAACCCCAGCACACCCAGAAATGGCAGCCCATCTGCAATCTTTGCCAGGGAAGGCTGAGCCAGCGGATTACCCTAAGCAAGGTGACTAGCAAGGCTAGCTGAACTGTCAGCCTCAGGACCTTCTTCTGTAAGCTGGAGACTCATCTGAGAAGACACCAGACATCAATCTTGGCACACACGCACCACCACCACCACCACCACCACCACCATCGAAAAGGAGAGCCACAGCAACAACAGCAACAATGGTGAGTACACAGTAACAAGGGCTGACAACCTCAGCTGAGCTGTGGTTTGTCATCAGAGGATTTCCATCCTGTCTTCAGACACTGGCCTGTGGAGAGTCTATTCACTAGAGAAATGTTAGTTCCTTCACATTGTATATCCTTCGTCACCAAAGGAAAAGGTAACAAAATCAAATGAGATAAAATGATTTTACCCACATGCTCCTTAGCCCAAATCCAGTAAATGCAGTGTTCTATTTGCTTAACGAACATAAGAGCTATTCCATTCACAGACTCTGAAACTAAATATAATTCTATGGCATGATACAGTTAGAATAACTACTGGTATAATAAGTAAAAGTTCATGTGTGTTGAAGAGTATACAAGGGGGTTGAATCCTTGAGAAATAATTCCTACAGAAAGTGACTTTTGACTTTAGTTGAAAAGATGAAGCAAAAATATTATATATGTTGAGGCTAAAGACATTTTAAAAGGAAAGGGTTTTAAAGGTTCTTAAAGCTCCTGGAGTCTGGAGATAAGGGATCATGGCAACACCGTTAGAAAATGGTTCTTTCTTTTTCACATTTTATTCTGTGCTTCCTAGAATTCTATCTTTTGTTCCATGATAAATAGTCCATTAATAGATAATTTTGGAGAGCTTTTAATATCTTATCTCATTCTTTTGTATGTCAACGTGACATAGGAATGAGAATTTTGCATTAATGCATCAGAGAATCCTCCATAATGTTATCAAGTCTGACTCATCTCAGGATTGACAAGGGACTCAAGCAACAGAACAGTATTTGTGTTTAGATGGCATTAGCTTTTTTTAGAGGACACTATTTGAATAATTATGCTTCACACGATAAAACCTCCATTTCTGCCTCTCCGATTTCCTAGCCCTTGTTTCCTCTATTCAATTATTTTGTCAGTTTCAGCCATTTCAATATTTTGCTGTCTATTTTGTTCAGATGATTCACTTCCTCAGAATCACCTGCTCTGAGTTAAATGTTGTCTGAAAAGTGAGGGGTATGTAGGGTTTCCATAAATGAGATTTATGTGCTGTGAAGGACAATTTAAAAAAAACAGTAATAACAGGTCACCCTGAGAGAGCACACTTTAATCAACCTTACCGAAATAAAAAAAATATGAAAGTTTATAAGAAAGTTTGATTCTAAAACTTAGATAATAATCATTGTATATGTAAAGAAGTCCACAGAATATTTCTATATAAGTGTAGAGCAAATAGAAACGTTCACTTATCTGCACAGTACATACACATCAGCAATAGCATTTATTTTTGGGTGTGCATGCTTATGAATTTTTGTTTCTGCAGACATGTGAGTTTGTGTCTGGATTATATGTATTTACTGTATATTATTGTGTGCTTGTTTGTATATGAGTGTGTATTTGTGAGAGATACTTGCATGTTTGAGCACAGGCGGAAGTCAGAGGAGAACCTCCTTTTTTCTCTTTCTGACTTACTCCCATAACACAGGGACTCCCATTAAACTCAGAGTTAACACAGTGTCCAGCAAGCCTCAGAGATGTTCCTATCTCACTCCCCATAGCCCTGGAGTTACAGACACATGTATGGTCATGCCCAACTCTTTATGTGGGTGCTGGGATCTAAACTCAAGTCCTCACACTTGTGCAGCAAGCCCTCTTACCCCCTGAGGCATCTCTCCAACATGTGATAACACTGATATTGTTAAAAATTTAATTGCAGATTGTAGAATTTTTCTACTTTTGCAAGACCACCAAATTGTCTACTATTCTCAGAAAACCAAACTCAAAATTCCAGTAAACTATTCTTTTTGCTGAGTCGTTCCCTGTGTTCATAGTTGCCCAGACAATACATGGTGGCTTCATTTCCAATACAAATGTGAGAAGTGTTTTGATAATGTGCCTAGCTTCCAGACAGGAATAGACAGTCCTAGTATGAGGGGTGCCAGAAAATCTCTTGTATAATGCATCATAATCAGCCCAGACTTGAAGATTTCTCTGCTTTTAGGTACCTGTGGCTTTATTAGACCTTTAATTATAATGAGTTCAGGTTACAACTTTTGTTTCTCAGGGCTGGAGGCATGTGAAAATCATTAAAACAAAGCTGTTGTCCAGTATTTGATGAGCTTATGTGGAGGCTGAGGTAACAGGAGAAATGTATGTAATTTGTCACATGTTCAATTGAACTCAGTAATTTTTAAGAGCTAAAGTTCTCTGAAATGTTTTAGATCATCATAGCCAGATTCCATTGTCAGTGTTTGACTTTAAAATATGAACATGATAAAATACATTTCATTTCCTTCAGAAAGCAATCTTATCTCCAGTGATTCTAATGACTGTCCCTTGGGCACTCACACACTGCTGATCACCTTGACTGACGTTTATTAGGCTTTACTTTGCTCAGTATCCCTGGACAATAAAAAGAGCCAAATGGGAACCCAAAGCACATAAGCTCCCATCAAGCATCAAGAACAGACTCTGTTTCAATGTCTCCAGTCTCCCTGCAGGACTGTCGTGTGCCGTCATCAAGGGACTAATGTGTGCTTACTCATACTGTCTTATGGGGCCACTGTGTTGGGAATGTTGAGCACTAACTTATTGTGACCTATTACCTGTGTGTAGATATTTGCAAGACCTTGGAGCATCTGTGAGACTGCTTCTGGATGAGAATAAGATTTTAACCTTTAGACTGAGTAAAGTCAATGTCCATTTCCATGTTCATGAGGCTCAATGCCCTGTGGGCCCACATAGAGCAGGAGGTGGCCATAGGAGACTTTGCTCTGATGGACTTCTTTCTAACTGAAGCATTCTTCTTCCCTGACAAAAGCAGCATCATGTCTGGTCTCCAGGACCTTGGACTTGACCTAAAAAGGCACCACATACTCTCCAGAGCCTGCAGCTTCTATATACAAGAGCATGGGTTTTCACCATAATCTCTTGGACCATTTCCTTTAGGTCAACCTATAAATCTCTCTATTTCCACAGCTACACATATAATAACATACTATCTTATCTATATCTTTTATCTATCATGTATCTGTCATCTTGAAGAGTTACCAAGAAACATTACAGAGATACTTAAGAAAGAAACAGCCTGAATCTTAACATTCCTTCTAAGGCCAAGAGTGGACCTGGGTAGGGTCCTGAAGGATTAAAGCCAGGTTCCCAGGTCATAAGAAGTGCTCATAGCTCAGTGAGCTTGTTTAACATTATAAAAAGTAACTTTTTGGTTGCTAGACTAGGTAAAAGTCTTTTGTCAGATTACATCCACATTTTAAGAGTCACCCCATGTCATCTATCTAGCATCACCTATCATCTGTCAATCACTCTAGCAATCTAACTTTCATCTAGTTATCTATTGTAATCTCTGTCTGATGTTGATTCTGTTTCTCTGGAGAACTGTAATTCTTCCATACAAGAAGATTTACTGTAGCAACAATGCATTCTGAACTGTTCTTTACAAACCACAGTAATTGATTTTTGTAGTTTAGAAAGAGTTTGGGGAGCTGAAGGGAATCTTGCTTTTCTAAAAAGGAGGAAAACTGTAGTAAAAATACTCAGAAGAAACAAATGAAGGTTATTAT
>NW_008343966.1:47342-51203 GCF_000622305.1 Nannospalax galili
CTGTGTTTCCTTCTTTCCACCAGTATTCTTACTTACTAGAAAGTAATTTTGAGAATGATGGTAAGATAGTTATTAGCTTTTGTCAAAAATATTAATCCACTGGATAAAAGTGCCACTACTGCATTAAGAGAAATAGTTTACTGTTCCAAGTGTTGTGGTTATTGGGCTGTACAGCTGGTTTGAATCAACTTAAAGGCCTGTCAGTGAAAGGTAACTCACGGGTGGCACTGTAAGTATAGGCAAATGCATACGGCTGGAGAGGTCATAGATCTAGAGAAAGCCCTATCTCTGACATAGCTCTACAAAGACGAAATTTCTTATTGTATGCTAAATATGGATCCTTATATTTGCAGAAAAGTATAACACTCATCAAAGAAGCTCCTTCTTGCAACAGATTGAGGCTATTACAGAGTTCTACAACTGGTTACACAGAGAATATGCCCAGTCATAAATGACACACCTACCTGTACACCTAAGGCTCATGGAGCATAGCAGAACAGGAGGTAGAGAGAACACGAACACATCCCTCAACTCTCAGCAGTGCTGTTCCCTTATACAACAGCTGTGCATGGAACACAGAAGGTCACAACTGGTAAAGTTTTAGAGAACAAGAGACTGAAGAGTCTGAGTCCCTGGATAGGAATGACTCCTATATTAAACCTCACCTACCCAGGGCTCAGGGACCATTGTGAAAGAGAGGGAAGAACATAAAGAAACAGAGGGTGTCAGGCCTCGTGGAACTTGTTCATAGGAACTTGAAACAAGACCCATCCTGACTCAGACAAAAATCTAAGAGAGACATTGCGAGATGGGCAGCAGACCCCTAAACTAGCTAAAGAATTGTTGCCAACTGATTACTACTGGGTGAGGGAGAGTAGATTTTCTTTAAGGGACTGACTATACTTAGACTGATTAGACTCTAGTGGACTGGGGGACATCCAAGTAAAAATGCTTGACCAGATAGACCTTAACATATATGACAGAATATGTGAATTTAGTGGAGGGGGCTACATGGTGGTATAGACAGGGAGTGTCTAAATTTTATTAAGATCTATTACTACTGGGTGAGGGAGAGTAGATTTTCTTTAAGGGACTGACTATACTTAGACTGATTAGACTCTAGTGGACTGGGGGACATCCAAGTAAAAATGCTTGACCAGATAGACCTTAACATATATGACAGAATATGTGAATTTAGTGGAGGGGGCTACATGGTGGTATAGACAGGGAGTGTCTAAATTTTATTAAGATCTATTTTATATATGAGATGGGCAGCAGACCCCAACACTAGCTAAAGAATTGTTGGCAACTGATTACTACTGGGTGAGAGAGAGTAGATTTTCTTTAAGGGACTGACTATACTTAGACTGATTAGACTCTAGTGGACTGGGGGACATCCAAGTACAAATGCTTGACCAGATAGATAGACCTTAACATATATGACAGAATGTATGAATTTAGTGGGGGGGCTACATGGTGGTATAGACAGGGAGTGTCTAAATTTTATTAAGATCTATTTTATGAAATGCCCCCAAACTAAAAAAAAATATAAATCCAAATTCAGTTATTAAATCCTGAGGAGCAATGATGTGGAGGTGCACACCTATATTCCTAGAACCTGGGAGGTGGAGGCAGGAGGATTAGGAATTCAAGGACATTCTCACGCAAATGCTTGACCAGATAGATAGACCTTAACATATATGACAGAATGTATGAATTTAGTGGGGGGGCTACATGGTGGTATAGACAGGGAGTGTCTAAATTTTATTAAGATCTATTTTATGAAATGCCCCCAAACTAAAAAAAAATATAAATCCAAATTCAGTTATTAAATCCTGGGGAGCAATAATGTGGAGGTGCACACCTATATTCCCAGAACCTGGGAGGTGGAGGCAGGAGGATTAGGAATTCAAGGACATTCTCACCTACATAGAGAAGTCATGTCCAGCCTGGGCTAAAAGAGAACCTATATCAAAAAGTTTTTAAACTAATAAATATATAACATGTTAAATATTCAAAATATATAACTCAGTTGATTTATGGAATTCATACTTTTATACTAACTGTGGGAACATATTTATCAAGAGTGTGAGGCACTCACTGTAAGGTTTCCCTTCATAGAATTATCAATTATTTAAAACAACAGCCATAAATCTAGTGACAAAATTCATAAAATTAAAGAATAGGAAAAACTATTCAAATTGAATGAAATACCTCATTTGTTAATGGAAACTTGATCATAGTTTCATATAATAATATGACAGTATAATAATTCAAATGAATTCAGAAAAATAACATTTTTTTATGATGGAATACGAGGTCATAGTTTCTCTTGCACAGAAACTATGGAAAGAAAGCTTATGTGTCGACATATAAACACGTCAGGACACCAGCTAGGTAACAGGGAGCATATTTTATGGGAGAACACAGAGCTTTATGTTGGTGTTTGGAATGCTTCAATATTTTCAAAGGTAATGTGGGAAAAGGGTTTTGAGCATGCCACTAACTAATTTTGTAAAAATAATCTTAGAATAATAACAGCACAAAGAAGCAAAATATAAAATGTAGTTTCAGCATATTTCACAGTTTAAAAACTACTCATTAAAAAAGCCCTTTTTTAATTTTGAGGCAACTGGGATTTCTTATGAAAGCTAAATTAAGTAGAAAGACTACTTCTGAGACTGTGATTTCACTCAAGAACTCCATGTAGAATGAAACAGGCATCAGTGTGATCTACTCCTTTATTTATTCTGGCTGATATGCCACATTTCTGATAGAGTTGTTCATCATAAAAACATACAAAGTAGACTCATGTTAAGTTGAATTTGGCTGTACCAGTACAAATCCCTCTGGCAGCAGGGACAGCAACATTATGTGTCAGGGGCATAGCTGTGAGTGGTGTCCCTTTCCTGCCTGTAATTCTGAGCTAACGTCTTCTCAATATCATTGATGAGCTCAGTTTTGCTGTCTCTTCTAGTATATACTCATCTGGACAGGTTTAAGGTCTGCACTAAACTCCAGTGTTCAGTGTCCCTCATGCAACAGAGAGTCAGGGACACAAAAGGTCACAGATAGCCAAAGTGTAGAGCTTAAGACTCTTCAGAATGCTGGTCCTTGGACAGGACTCCTATATTAAGCTTCACCCACTGACGGCTCAGGGACCATTGTAGAAAAGAGGGTAGAAAGACTGTAAGAGCCAAGGAAAGAGGTGCATGATCATATGGAAGCAGAGACATACAAGCTCTGGAGACCTTGCTCTTATGAATCTCATCAATGGTGTCAGCATACAGAAGTTGCATGCAAACTCAAGCAGACACAAACCCAGCATAGAACGGGGGAATATGCAGCAGATCCCAAACTTAGCTGAAGAGATAGTGGCAACTGATTACTGCTGGCTGAGGAAGAGCTGGTAATGAACTGGAGCTGAGGGACATCTAGGGACACTAACTGACACAGTAGACCTTAACCCAAATGACAGAATGTATGAATTCCAGTGGGGGTGTCTGTGGAAGGGTGCCGGTGGGGAAGGGGATATAAAGATGATTGATTGATTGAGATGTTCTATATGAAATATACAAAAATTCAATAATTTTGTAAAAACTATTTTCCTTTCCATTCTTTTCTTTGAAATAAGAAATTACCCAGTACTTGTGCATCATTGTAATTTGGAAGGACACATATTTGCTTTTATTGAATCATGTGGAGAGCCACAGCCTCCGCCGCCATTACAAGATGGCGCCGGTATCCGGACCTTCTTAACAGTAAACATCCTGCTGCGCCCATAAGGGGCGTGCACAAGAGCCTGCTCTCCCTCGCCTCCTCCCGTGGCGTGATCTCCAGCAACCAATCCGCTTCTTATAC
>NW_008343966.1:55742-57338 GCF_000622305.1 Nannospalax galili
TAGGCTATGATCATGTTAATAATTAGGGTTAGGTTAAGGGTTAGCTTCTTGCTTGAAAATAATAAAATACAAATATTGTATTATTATTTAGAATAGTGGAATCTGGAAGCAACTGTTATATTTACTGGCAGATGAAACTTCTCTAAGTCTACTCCTACTATGTATACTCATCAACTTTATCATTTTGCTTCTCTCATAAAAGTATTCCTGCCCAGAGTGGCTGCCTTCCAGAGGACTTTTGGCCATTTTTCTCATGACTAGGGTGAAAAATGTTTCTGGTATCCAGTGGTCAGATGGCCAGATGCTGCTCAGCATCCTGACATGCACAAGGTTGTCACCACCAAAAGCCATGATGTGTGTGGAGAGCCACAGCCTCCGCCGCCATTACAAGATGGCGCCGGTATCCGGACCTTCTTAACAGTAAACATCCTGCTGCGCCCATAAGGGGCGTGCACAAGAGCCTGCTCTCCCTCGCCTCCTCCCGTGGCGTGATCTCCAGCAACCAATCCGCTTCTTATACGTCATAGATGGGACCTTTAGACTATATAAGCAACCGCTCTCCCGCTTCTCGGCTTCTTCGGTCTTTAAGCTTCTAAGAGTGTAAGATGCGCATACAATAAACTGCTGCAGAAGGATCCTGACTTGTCCTCCCGCGTCGTTCTTGCCGGCGAGACGGAAAGCGGTCGGGGACAGAATCACAGGTATAGAACAATCAACCTTAATAATCTGTGCTCTTTAAATCTCACTGGTTTAGAGAACATTTAGATGAGACTAGACTCAGACTTTTAATGGTTGATATAATTGTTTAACAACAGCTATTTGAATAGAATAATGTATTTTGTATGTGTAAAGGACCTGGACTTTGGAAGACAAGGAATTACACAGTGGTGTAAATGCTTGTATCCCACTATCCTTTCCCAGACTCACATGGTGAAGTTGTAGCCTCATAAGAGAATGTGGCCATGTGGAATTATCAAGCAGGGATCTAACATCCTAATAGTTTGATTTGTTCTGTCTGTTATAGGCAGACGTGATGAAAAATCCCTGTCTAGGAACCAGAACCAGGTCCCTCTCAGTTGACTGTACGAAGCCTCTGTCTTATATACGCTAATCCTGTATCACCCAGGGCTCAGGAACTATTGCAGAGCAGGAGGCAGAGGACTGTAGGAATCAGGGGTAGTTTATGACCACAAGGAATCAGAGTTTTCCAGGCACCTGGGAAGTTGTTCATATGAACTTGCAGCAATGACATGTGCCAAGTGTTTTTCTTGAGAAAACTACTATGAATCCTATGTATCAGATAACTTCAAATTTTAAATCCTACATAATATAATTTTAAAATAATAGAAGCAAATTCAAATCAAATTAGCTATAAATAGGAAAAACATTTTATAAATATAGTATGTATTTTCATTTTATGTGTATGAATGCATTGCCTAAATATATGTAAATGCACCCATGTCATGCAATGTCTGCAGAGGTCAGAAGAGGGCCTTGGATCTCCTGGAATTGGAGTTACAGATGATTGTTAGCTACGATGTGGGTGCTTGAAACTGAATCCAGATCTTCAGCAAGAGTAGCAAGTATTCTTAACTG
>NW_008343966.1:57459-62974 GCF_000622305.1 Nannospalax galili
CCCTGTCATGCAATGTCTGCAGAGGTCAGAAGAGGGCCTTGGATCTCCTGGAATTGGAGTTACAGATGATTGTTAGCTGTCATGTGGTGACGAGAATAGAACCTGGGTCCTCTGCAAGAGCAGCAAATGCTCTTAACTGCTGAGCTCCAGCCCGAAGAAAAAAAAGAAACTTTTAACTTTAAAAAAAAAAAGTACAAAGAAAAGAGTTAATTGTGAAAAATAAAACAATTTAAGTCACATGAAAAATAACAGCAAACATACAAAGTTCAATGAAGGATAATTATAAACAAATGACACTGATTTTGTGGTTTAGAAAGCCACAAATTTTATGCATTGTTAGACTGATCATTTAGATCAACACAGCAAGTACTGAGCAAAGGAATCTGTATAAATTCAAAGCATTAAGAATAAGGATGTCTCAGTTGATAAAAGTGCTTGCTCACAGCCTGATGACTGGGATTTAATTAATCTCTGGAACCTGTACAAGGAGAGAAAAGAACCCAACATGTTTTCCTTTCACCTTCACATGCACACCGTGACCTACATGCCATACATAAACACAATACATGTTTAAAAATGCAATAAAAATTTGGAAAACTAAAAAGTTAAGATGTCTATTTCCCTTTAAAATATCAATGCAGTTGATAAATACACGACTTCACTTTTCAAGCAAAGAGAACGGATAGCATCCACAGTAGAAACAGAAAAGGTCTGTCCCTTTTAGATCTGTTTGTGACATCATGAAGGAACTCAGAGATGTTTTATCAATGTATTTGACAAGTTAGATAAGATCAAATTATTTAAGTTGAAATCCCTAAAGAGGTAACCAAAAAATCCCTAAGTCTATATAGTTATGTTTTTGAGACATACAATTACTCTTTGAGACAGTATCTCCCTGAAACAGCAGCTGTTCTGGAACTCACTATGAAGACCAAGCAGGCTGTCTTTGATCTTAAAATGATCCACCGGTCTCTGTCCCTTGAGTGCTGTAATTAAAGGTTTGGGCCACCACACCCAGATAGTTGTAGTTTTTTTAAATAAAAGTTTTCCTTTTTGAATGCTTTTGTACATTTATACAATTGTCTTTAGCCATATTCATCCACCAGTCTCCTCCCCACTACGTCTAGTGCCCCCGGTCTTGATCCCTCTCAATTTCAAGTTTTCTGTGTAGTTTATGATTTGTTATTAGTAACTCTGAGTCTATTTGTTGTGGCCCACAGAAACATGGGGTGTTCAGGCACACTAACATCTTGCCAAATACCATGTTCTCAGAGAAGAAGGATTCTTCCTTCCTCAAAAACCATCAACTGCTAAAACATTCTTATATAGTATTGGAACCTCAGAGACCCCCTCCTCCATCCCAGTGGAATTCTGACTGGCTCTATCTTGTGCAGGTCTTGTGCAAGCAACCTCAGCTGCTGTGAATTGATGTGTGCAGCAGCCATGCTGTATCCAAAATCAGCATTTCACATTCTCCTGATCTATAACTCCTTCACTCATACCTCCTCTTCTACAATGTACCCTGAGCCTTGGATGAAGGTTGATTTAGATGATTCACCAAGAGCTGAGCATGCTCAGTTACTTGTAATTAGGACTTTGACCAATTATGAGTGTGCATCAGCCACTACCCCCTGCAAAAGAAGCTTCACAGGACAAAGTTAAGAGCAGCACAATGTGGATATAAACATAGATATTTTGAAAGACAGTTTGACAGTGCTAACATATAGAAAAATCCCAACTTGATGGACTGTGTAGGGCCCATGATCTCCCAAGTCATGGTTTTCTTAAGTAGGGTTACAGTACCAGGCATGAATTCCCACCAATAAGCCAGCCTCATATCCCATTTGAAAGCACTGGTTACTCCATAACCCTTGTACCATTATTTCATGAGTGGACACATCTTGCCAACAGATCAGTATTGTAGAATTGGATGCCCAGCTTCTGGTAAGACCATTGATCTACTATCTACCTCAGATATCTTGCATAGCAATATGTAAGGTAGCCAGCAGGAGAAGTTTGCTGGTCAGTTCTCTGTGTCCTGCCTAGAAGTGGTGATGTCTTCATCAACAGGGTCTTAAGATATGCTTATAATAGGCTCTTAAAACATCCAATTATCTGTTTACAATTTCTACAAACAGCAACTTACACCCACATTGACTCACTGAGAAATCCTACTAAACATTAAAGAAAGACTGACTTTTGGGAAACTCAAAATGTTATAAGTAATAGAAAGCAGAAAATACTTCCAATGTGGTCTGACTAGTGCTAAGTTTTTTAATTTGATGCAACAATATTTAATGCAGCAATAAAATTTTAAATTAACAAACTTGAAGAAACTATGATGTATACCTATTAATTACTCATGTAAAAATGCTCCATTATTTTTAAAATATAGTGTTGAGAGGAACACAACGAAACATTATGAAATCAATAAACTATATGTATAGTCAGCTCAGAATTACATAGAGAATGAGGAGATTTTATTTGGCACTAGTCAGTATGCTCAGTGTATTCAGACATTGGCTATTATACAACTTATACTTCGTAGGTACATCATACACATTCATTTTAAAAGCTATGCTATTCAGACTAAGAGGCCAATTCTTCAAGTGCCCAAAGTTCTGAGACACACTAAGACACAAGAAGACATGACCCAATCAAAGAAATGATGCAGCAAACTTGGCACACCCGTTACTGAATAAATGAATCAATTTATCAGCATATTATTATCATGCAATGGAAGCTTTCAAAATGAAAATCAGCTGGGATGGAGCTTGGTGATAAAGGGTGCCCTGGAGAGGTTGAGTCCTTGTGTTTGTTCACCAGTGCTCCAAAAATGGAAAAATTAAAAGAATGTAAAATTTGAAAGAACTAAATATCAATTTGGGTGAAAATAATCTAAAAATCAAATTTAACTGGAGGGATCAACTGGATGAAGAGTCGTATCAGCATATTGAAATGATCCAAACAAAGAATGAGCTCACGAAAAATGAAACTGAAATATGACCAAAAAAATTGACAAGATCACCACAAATCTATAACATTAAATTGACCCCTATATTGAAGAAGCTCAACATACTGAGTAGGATTTATTCAAAGAATCTTGGAGTAATCAAGAAAACCAAACTATGCAAATTAAAAACAGAATTGGGAAAGCTGTGAGAAACTCAGCGTGTGTAAAGGAGCATCTGGTACACCAGAAAGTGTCATTCTCAGGCTCTCAGAAGATGCTCAGACTCCTGAAGTGTGTGTGTGTCGGGGGGGCGGGTTGCACATTCAACGGGATGGAAGTCAAATCACACTGCCATCCCAGGATAATTCATTTACTATGACTTCAAATATAAGAAAGAATGGCTTTCCCAGAGAAGCAAAACTGAAGAATTATTCCCACAAGATCTCCCATACAATGATTTAAGGGTGTTGCTTTTTTGTTTATTTTGAGACAGGGTTTCAGGTTGCCCAAGCAGCCTAGAACTTACTAAGTAGCTGGGGATAACCTTGAACTTCTGATCCTCCTGCCTCTGCTATCCAAGTTCTGGGATTAGAGGTATGGACCACAATATCTGGTTTTCTGTGGCTCTTGGACTGAATTCAGGGCCATGTTCTTGGCAAAGACTCTGACAGTTGAGGTACATCCTCAACATGCATAGAGAGTCTTTCATGTAAAAAGATAGAGCAATCTGTAGTTACACAAGAATACACTGTATAGCTTGCTGAGAAAAGTAAATATATAGACCAATCAAAAACGTATAATACTGTAATGATGGTATTTAAATCACTCTACCTTCCTATGCAGACTTTAAATGGATAAAGGCTACAAAGTTTAACTATAAATATGGATATATGGTATGTAATTTGTGACAAAACAACAGATAATAGGAGGTATGAGAGAAATAACAAAATACAGACATTAAATGTGACTGAAGGTAAGTTGATAGTAGCTTAAAATGAATTGCTATACCTGTATCCTGGTGTCATGGTAACCACAGGGAAAAGCCTTATGCAAGATAAAGGAAAGAAAAGTGAAAAGGAGTCAAAGTTTCAAAACAACAACAAAAACACAGGAAAGCCTTAGAAACAGAAAAGACAGAGCAAGACTTGCAATGATCTCTGAGTCACAGCAAGAGCATTACACCAGATTCCACTGGATTATCTTGAAAGCATCCTTAGTCATTTTCCAGGAAAGGTCACATGGCAGGTGCAAAAATAATTCTTAAAATGATTAAAATCGCATCATCTATCTTTTCTGTCCATGTTGTATGGAATGAGCAAACAAATTGATAAGAAAAGTAAAGCTGAAAATGTGCTGCTACAGGAATATTAAACGACTTGTTCTTTGAGAACTTTAGCATCAGAGACAAAACTAAGAGGAAATAAGAAAAAAACCTTAAAAACAAAAATTACTGACATATATGAGAAGTAACGCTGCAAAGTTAGCTGTCAGACTACGTTAGGGTCAGATCACAGAGCTGGGTGTGGTGGTACACAGTTTTAGCCCTGGCACTTGGGAGGCAGAGGCAGGAGGATCTTTATGAGATGGAAGTCAGCCTGGGCTACATAAGCAGATTCAGGCCAGTTGGGGCTACAGGGAGACCCTGTTTCACACAAACAAACAACAAACAAACAAAAAACAAAAAAGATTAAATTGTAAATAAAATTCAGTGTAAAAATATTGAAATCCTTTAAAAATATTAACAAAATGGGAAAATTCTCTTTCTTTTTTTCACTGATACATGGTTGAATTTATTGTGTTAAGAACATTTTATTTCAGAGTTTTAATTTTTTTATTTTTGAATTTTGAGATAGGGTCTTCCTATAAGCACAGCTGGTCTAGAACTCCTATGGAGACCAGACTGGACTCGATCTCACAGAAATCTGCTTCACTCTGCCTCCTGAATGCTCTGAGTAAAGGCCTGCAAAACAACTCCTAGCTCAGAGCTATTTTTAACAATTTTTTAGTTTGAAAAATGTCATACGTGTACATTGTATAACTTTGTCATAGTCTCTCTAACTCCCTCTGGGACTCTCAAACCACACCGGCCCCATTTCCAGAAGGATGAATTAGGTGTGGTGGACACAGTCAGGAGGCAGACACTGGCAGCTGCAGGCAATTCACATGGTCACGCATGCTATCAACAGTGTTCAGGTAAAGCAGTTATCTCCAAGTGTCGTGCGTAGAAGCATGCAGAATACTGAACTGCATTCCTTCAGAGATACAAAATCTGGGAAGCTGATGGACTTAGTCCAAGGAGACCCAAAGCCACCATAGTATACTAGGGCATTAGTGATAGAGGCCTGGGTGCTGAGTGAGAGGCAGTCCCTCTGGGGGGCAGGAATTCTGTGGTTCTTTTTTGACCTCTTCTCATTGAGGCAATGCAATCCTGATGGAGTTAAGATATACTAACAACTGAAGGATAGTTTCTACACACACACATTTTACTGACCAAAGCACTCTACTACATCATTACACTTTTCAATCTAGTTATATTTCTAACAGTTGAGCCAAAGTTTTTTT
>NW_008343966.1:63082-78220 GCF_000622305.1 Nannospalax galili
ACAAATTTCTTTTGAGTGCTGGTACCTTTGGGTTCCCTACAGGAACATTTTTCATTGTCCAAGTATTAAAATTTAAATAAAAATTTCTGAGAAAACATTTTCTCTATTAGGAGATTACTTTTTCAAAAAGCATTCTTTTGTTTCATCTCTTTATGCTTTATGTGTTTTACCAGATGCTATTAATGGTAAAGAAACTTTTATTTCATTGCAGTAGTATTATTGAATAAGCATTTTGTGCCAGGGGCTAATGACACACAACTCACCACCACAAACAGCATTCATCCTTTACCTTCAATCTGTGGGGAAAAGGCATACATGAAAGTAAATTAAAATAGAGCATAGTCAACTCCATCATACAAAATGAAAATCTCATGGGAAGGGAATTTGTGTGCTTGAAAATATCTGAATTTACTCATTTATTTAATACTGTTTGTTGATAACTTGTAAGCTTGTTAGCACTAGTAAAAATTGCTCTTAGGTGGTAGAGATAAAACTAGTATCTTGTAAATTTTTATAATGGCATTAAAAACATGGAGCATTTTACAAATAGGACCAATAAAATAAATCTTCAAAATAAGCAGCACAAATCTTGTAGTGCCTGTTAAATAATCAGATCCCCAAGAAATTAGGTTGTTGGCTGAAATATTTGGCCACCTGAATGAATGAGCGCTTTCTCTTCTGTTTGGATTGTTATTATTCTCTTTGAATTTTGAAAGAACTTGGAAATACATGAGTCATTTGTAATGCTAGATTTACTTCCTAGAAGTTAAAATTCCATTTGTGCAAAGAAGCTCATCAGTTGTTTAATACAGTACTTGTTAGTTATTAGCAAAGTCCATATGGTTGCAGAGCAGGGCATTCTACCAGGATGCTGGTGAGAAACAGTTCTGCAAACATCTTCCAGTCCAACATGCTTGCCCATGGAGAGGCCATATGCACCTACTTAAAGCCCTGTAAGACAGAGGCCATCTGCATCTGACATTAAACACCTTCAGGAAAAAGCACCAGCTTCCTGAAAGTGCTGACATGTAATATAAAGACAGAGCTCACTTGTAGACAGACTGCCAAAAAGGCCAAGCAGCACATTATTTTACAGCATTTTGAAAAAGCATGTATTTACTGCAAAATGTAATGCTCACTTTCCAAGCCAGATATACCCTTGTCAAAATGGCAAAATGAATGGCAGAACTTTAATGTATATTGAATCCTTTTGGCCCTTCGAAACTTTTGATGTTTTGTGTCTGAATGTTCTTGTGGCGATATAATGAATTCTCAGACTTATATTTTACATGTGTTTAAGCTAAATTGTTACTCATAACTGCAAACATAAACTGTATATAATTGCTTGTTCTTCGCAAAGAGATGAACTGTAGAGGCAATTAGGTGAACTGTTTTGAAAATGCTTCCATAAACATGAATGAAATCATGAACGTAGCAAAGCTCCACGTGGACTGTTCTGCTTCACATTTGCCTGTCCTGCTGCTCAAATTATGTTTCTACATACATACTGAGATGTAATATTCTTTCATATACTAACCCATTAATATGTATGCAACTCTTTCCTTGTGAAACAAGCATGCAATGCAATTCATCACTATTATAAAGTAATGAAAGCAGTCTTCTGATCATTGGAAATTAAGTCGTCCCTGAGTAGTTTATCATAACTTCATCGATCAGATCACAGCCATCATAAAAGAAAAGTAGAAAGCTATTTTTCCTATGAAACCCAAAGTGTTCTCTGAATGAGGATCTCATCAATTCTGCTTGAAAAACTAAATTCTCTAACATAAAAAGCACATCTATTGGCATGTATTTGACTGTTCTGTGGAGGATGATGAGCCACAGTAAAAGTATTAGATACTAGGGACTGGGATATTATCTTGTCAGATCTTTTCATGAATTGTCATCAAAGATCCTTGCAAAAGCAAAGAATAAGGGAAAATGTGTGGATTTCATTCAGTGACACTGAGTAGTTTCTGGATTACATGGCAAGCAGGGCCAGGCCTGCACCTTCTTAAACCTCAGATGCCTGCAGAGACTGAAAGTTGTATAAATTAACAGTTATGATGCTATTTAAAATATGAATGTGACAATTACTGAAAAAACTACTATGCTTTAATACTCAGAAAAAATACTAGATTGTAATCATCACTACTTATTAGTTTACATTCTTTCTAACAAAGAAACACACTTGGTAACCAATAGCTTGATTAAACATGTTAATATGTAGCAGTGCATTTCTGTCTTAGATAGGATGGCTATACTTCAATTCAAATTTCCTCTCTTTTCTGGCATTTAAATGCTCAATTCAAAACACCATTCAAGTTAATGAAGATTAAATATGCTGTCTCCTCATAACCTCCTTATTTTTATTTTTTTAATTTTTTTATTCAAAACACCATTCAAGTTAATGAAGATTAAATATGCTGTCTCCTCATAACCTCCTTATTTTTATTTTTTTACTTTTTTCTGCCCATGAACTAATCATAAACTATTTTTGAAGATTGCAGTGTCCAACAACAAATATCAAAGGTGTGGTTACTTGTTACCTCCTACCAAGCATGCTTAGGGATGCAAACTGTTGTGTCCTCTAAGGAAATCAGCTTGCATGTTCCTTGAAAAGTGAAAACAGAACTACCCTGCACACTGAAGTCATGTACTTGAAGGATTGTAAGCCAACATACCACAGAGATACTTTCACACATGTCTTTATATATGCTCTCTTCATCACAGCCAGGAACTGGAAATGGCCTACTTGCCTGTCAAGAGACCAGTACATAAAAATAATGTGGTGAATGCATACATGGAAAATTTATGCAGCCATAAAGAAAAGTGAAATATGAAATTTGCAGAAAAATGCTTGCAAGAGGGAAACATATCAAGAGAAATAGGGCAGACTTAGAAGGTCAAATGCAACATATTTTCTCTTATTGATGCAACTTACATTTAAAACCATATGCATATGTTAAAGTTATGTGTATGCATGCAGACATATGTAAGTGTGTGTGGTTATAAAGGTCTGCATGTACACATGACAGAAGTAGCAGGAGCATCATGCTGGTAGAGAAGAGATCTTCAGGGGTGGTCAATGGAGAGGGCGATAGACTATGCATAGAAGGACAGCAGACGCTGGGATCGTTGGAAGAAAGGTGTCTCCCGAGCTCTCTCAGGGTCCTTGTTCCTGGCGCTATTAGACAAACCATATAAAATATCTTTATCTGACTTTTTCTCAGCTTATATCCTGGGTAGGGGAAACAGAGTAACTTACAAAGGCAAACACCCAAGGACATTTTTTCCAGGCTGCTGCCAAGTTGGCGCCAACACTCCCTCCATGGCTAACTCTCCATAGCTAACTCTCCACAGCCAATTCTCCACAGCCTCCCTGCCCCTGGTTGGCTCACACCCCTTGGAGGGACAAGCACTCCTCTGGACACAGAAGGAAACCAGCAGGAGGGAGGAGAGGGGAGTGGGGTAGGGGATGAAGTGAAGGCAAACTAGAATGGTACAGTGGAGGATGATACCATGGTGAAACCTCACACTCTGAGTACTAACCTAAACGTGTATTTAAAATATGAGAATAAAGCCGGACGTGGTGGCGCACGCCTTTCATCCCAGCACTCGGGAGGCAGAGGCAGGCGGATCCCTGTGAGTTCAAGGCCAGCCTGGTCTACATAGTGAGTTCCAGGACACCTGGGGCTACAGGGAGACCCTGTCTCAAAAAGACCAAAAAAAAAGAGAATAAAAAGATTCTAAAGCCATAACATCCTGCATTATATACAGCTAAAGATGTAAGTTGACTCAGAATCTGAAATTCTAACTACTCTGTAAGGGCTGTCCACTCTGATGGTTCAGGCCTTTCACTGTGAGAGCCTAGGATGTAGAACATTATTTCATCTAAGACAATGAAGGGATGAGTTAAGAGAGGCCAAGAGACACAGTTCATGTAGAAGGATCCTGCAGTAATTAATGAGCTAAGAGGCACTGAAGTATTGATCATATTTCTTCTCCACTTTAACTGTGTATTGTTAGTAAAGAGTTAGTCCTGGTTCCATGTGACTGAATACTATTTGATTGACTAAAAGCAAACGAAGATGAGTTAGAACCCTTCAGGCTACCGAGAATTAAAGCAAAGACAGGTGGCCTCAGATCATGGCCTGAGTGAAGGGAAGCGGAGCCACCTAGCCCTTCATCTGGTTCTCACACAGGAGCACTCTGATGGTCCATTGCTGTATGCAAATCCGTGGCAATGGCCGTGGCTCACCAGCACCACTGACATCAACCACACACAATGCCCTGTGTGTACTTTTCTCTGCACCTTGTTCACTCTGATTGGGAATGTAGAAAAGTAGATCAAGAACTCTCACCTTTGACCTTAAAGAATGGAGAGAATATTTCTCATGTTGGGCATTGAATTAGTGACATAGAAAGTTCTGATATCCATAAGCAAAGATAGGAAAGATATTAATGTCAATTACAACTAGGCTTAGTCTCAAATCCTAGTCATCCTTCACAGTCATCTGAGTCATTGTTCATACACACACACACACACACACACACACCTCCAATGTGGTCATTGCACTATTTACAAACTTTTAGAGGATCCAAACTAGTTACTGTTGATCTAACTTTAACATGAATATTCAGTTGACCACTATATCTATTTTCAGCATCTCAAGGTCACCAAACAGAATTTCCTGCTATAAATTAAGACTAAAATCAACTGTTTCTGCACATGCCACTTATTTTTAATGACTTTCAGTACAATGTGTTTTGATTGCAATCCCCTATGTTCAGACAAATTAGGAAAAATGTCCCCATCCAATCTCATCAAGGTTTATATTAAACGTATCGTTTCCTTCACGCATTTCAGTGGAATCAAGGTCATACTATTTTCAAGACACCTGATCTCATCTGACCTCAGAGGCTAAGCAGGGTGGGGCCTGGTTCATACTTGAATGGGTGATGTTTCTCTGCAGGTCTTCTCTAACACTAACTCATGTTTTCTGTACATCTGAAAATTCAATTTACAGCATTAAAAAGTGTGTACTCAGTTTCTTCTAGCTCGTAACAATTTGAATAAAGAATGTGTAGTGTTTTACTCCCTAGTCATTGATACATGCCTGATTTCTGCGTTCTGTATTTTTAGATGGTACTGAGGATGCAGGGCAACTTTGCATATCTGTCAACAAAGTTAATGACTGACATAAATCCAAATCCATGTGTATTAAATGAAGACAAAAATAACAATTAGGCATAAGGGTTGTTTGAGACTTTTTCTTCAAATATAAAAAAAAATGTGGACTCAGGCGTTAGGGGGTTTTAATATTTGCAATTCTGGCATTTGTTTAGAAGTTGAGAAAAATTAGAGTTTACAACACTCTAACCCCTCTATGTTTCATCACCCCAGTGTCTAATTTCCATCCGTGGGTGATTTAGTCACTTTCATTATTATCCACAATTATTTGAATAAATGCATTTATATCAAATTCTTTCTCTGTTAGGAATCTAGCTACTCATACACCCAGTAATTGTGTTGTCCATGATTTTGTAGTGTTTGTCTTAAATTCCAAGCTATATTTCCAGTCTGATGTATTTGCAGGCATTCTGTGGGGTTAGAGGTAAGTACTAGAGCATTTTTTATATTTGACTGAATGGTTATTCTTATAAAGCATTGTATTGAAATCTCAGTAGAAGCCACGCAGGCTCCTCATGGAATCCTCATATTTTCCTTGAAGTGTTCCTATGAACCCATTCTTTAGTTTTCTGTCACAGGTTAGGCAACAGTATTGGCTGTGAATGCTTTTTGATGACATGCTGTCAAAATCAGAAATCCCATCAAGCTCATAGAAATGAGCACTGT
Organism: Nannospalax galili; assembly: GCF_000622305.1. Lineage (NCBI taxonomy): Eukaryota > Metazoa > Chordata > Mammalia > Rodentia > Spalacidae > Nannospalax > Nannospalax galili. The sequence continues at coordinate 68,943 of NW_008343966.1, forward strand.
CAGTTATGTCATGCTATTTAATAGGTGTGGAAGCATTTAAATCCCTCGACTTGTAAACGTTATGCATTTATTTTAAAAGCAAAGAAATGATAGGAAAAGGCAGTGGGGAAAAGTATGAGATTTGATAAGGAGGATACAGGTCGGATGCCGCCTCTCTGTGCTGTGAGTGAGAGGGGTACTAGCTGTGAGTCTCATTTCTGCAGCCGAGGATCCCCCAAATAAAGCCTCCCTCCTCCGTGGGTCCTCAGACACACTCTGTGTTTTCTTTTATCCAAGACAGTGGATTTTAATTGTGACGTTGATGTTCATTCACATGCCTGTTCAGGCTATTTTCTGAGGGCCTCTGAACTCAGATATTTCCCCCAATAGGGCCTTTTGTTCTTTTCTCTCAGAACTGTGAATTTATTCGCTGTCTACGTGAGGTCTAATCTTGGGGAAAATTAATGTGAGATTCCACTTATTTTCTATGAGGTTTGACATTAACGACTTTGGAAATCCATAATACAATAACACTTACTTGGAAGGGGTGAGTGACAGGTGCTCAAGATCAAACCTAGAGCGTTGCACATACCAGACAAGAATCACCAGTGAGCTGGGCCCCATGTCCATCTTGACAAGTGCCTAACAGTTTTCATTGTTTTTGAGCCATCAATAATTTTCTGAAGAAACGTTAATAGTAAACTTTGTTATTTCTAAATAAATTTAGGCATTTGCAAGCTTTTATTAGCTTCGATGCCTAAGACAACAATACCAGCAGATACTCTTCCCAGGTTTGAGGTAAGGATACCTTAGTGCCTTCCCCCACTTCTGCTGAGCTCAGGCTGTGTGAAACTCCTTAGTGTTACCATCATATTCTCTGGGTAAATAAGTTCATGAAGTCTCCTGTATTACCATACTCCCTTATGTAAGTCCCATTATACTCCATTTAATTGCTTGGGTAATTATTGCCTCCTGTATCTCAGCACTTAATGAATAGAATACACTGTGGGCCTTTGAAAGAAGTGTGATAGAAATGTTACAAAGGGCAAAGAAAGACAGCAGAAGCCAGAGGCGCTCAGAGGTCCCACCCCTAGCTGAGAGGCAACTGGTAACTGATGAAGGCTGAAGAAAGGAGGGTAAGGCTTCTTCATGGCTGTGACCCCTGCTAGTCTGCCCATGGTCCAGTGCGTGGCCCTACAGTCCTGCACAGACAGGCGGCACCAAGAACTCACTGGGCTTTTTAAAAAAGTACTTGAAGTTGGGAGCAAAAAGTACTCTTGAGGGGATAGGAAAGAAGTTGGAAGGTTGGGAATGGGGTTGGATTTGACCAAAATATATTAGATATTACATTTGAAATTCTCAAACAATAAATTGGAAAGCACAGTGCAGTGCCATATTTGTAGTGACAATGATTCTTTAGTATTTGTGTTCCTATGTTCCTTTGTTCTCCAAGACACCTCTGTATTTAAATGAACAACAAATATCCATTCTCCATTTAGTTTTCAGGGTAAAGTTTAAAACATTTATACACTGAAATTAGGATACATGTCCATTCCTATAGTGCACAGTTCCTTTTGATTGATAGGAAAATGAAGTTGCCCTCCCTGCCCTGTTATCTTAATGAACTATACAAAGCAGGGGCAATCTCTCTAGAAAGCAGCGAATGAGCTGTCAGCTCATCATGAATCACAAGGAGAGACAGAAGGCAAGATGATTTCCCCACAGCTACAGAGCTGCCTGGGTTTTCCATCAACCTTCTGAGTTATTCTAACAACTTCAGTCTCTTCCAAGGACCAGATTTTCATTACTAGACAACAGACGGACTCTTTCATGCTTTGCCCCAATGTGCCAGTTCAAAAAAGTGATACTGGATATTTAAAACACAGGCTTCCAAAGGGCCAGAGGAAGAAACAGCTTCCTAGGCCAAGACACAAAATCCACACACAGAATCTCACTCCTGCTTCAAATCCTCGGGCACCTTCCAGCCAGGCCTCTGAGTCATGCCTTCGGTTTCCACAGCTTTGAAGAATGTCAGATTCATAATTATGAATCTGACTCTTCAAAGCAAATATCAGCAAGTTGGAAAAGTTACTCATAGAGCTGACCCTGAAGGATGCCAATCACAACAGAAAATAACGAAGAAACAAGTCTCAACTTTCTGTCTCAGTTTTCCGTGTTTTGATAAGACAATGCAGCCTCTCTTCTAGACTAGATTAGCGGACTTTTTTAACTGAATGCTTCCCTGCTTGAGTTTCGTATCTCTTGTGACAAATATCACGAAGAAAGAAATAGGGAGGAAAAGGTTTGCTAACCTCCCAGAGCCAGGTCACGGTCCATTGTTCAGGAAGTCAAGGCAGGGGCACAAGGCAGGGGCACAAAGCAGCCCATCTGCAGGTGGGAATGAAGGGAGCAAAGCCCAGTTGCACTGATATTGACCTAGCGTTTCTCACTTTTATAAAGTTCAGGGCAGCCTGGAGAATGGCACGGGACTACAGTGGGCTGGTTCTATTAACAATCAAGACAACAATCAAGACAATCCCCTCAGGCAGACCTGCTCTAGATAACATCCTTAATTGAGACTCTTTGCCCAGGTCCTTCTAAATTGTGTTGAGTTGAAATTTAAACGAACCATCACTCTCCACATTCTCCATTCAACCTTATATTCTCAAACAAGATAGATTGAATTTAAGGAGTGTGTTTTTCACTATTCAGTTTAGAAGATCACCTCTGGAGAGCTGTCATCCATTGAAGATTTGAAGATTTAGCTGAATTTTTAATTTTAAGGTAAAGACCCAAAACGTATGTCACGGTAAAAGCTGACATTTGATTATTTATTCTCTTAGGCAGAAAGTCTTCATTTTTCCCCATAGAGAACTTTATATTTTCTAACATCCTGCTAATCCTCAGGATCCTGCACATCATCAAATTATGTGTTAAAATATGCAAATAGATGGAAGTCTAAGACGGTTGTCAGAACCAAACAGTAACGGTGTGAGGTTCAAATAATGTAAGTCTGCACTGTAAAATATTTGAGATTCATGGAGCTGTGGGGTACTCTAGAAGATTTTACCCCCTCCTGAAAGTCAGGTGCTAAATTTTCGAATTTTTGTCATCCACTTGACAGCACCTTGATCGTGCAAAGACAGTCAATGGAAACGTTTTTACTGCAGCACCTGGTGAAGGATATAAAATTCCTGTGGCCCCACCCACTGGAGGTTGTTAAATATTTATCAGCACAGCCCCTCATATTAGACCAAAGTTCTCATCTCCATTTTGTGGTAGAAACAGTGTTTGCAGTAGCATCTCTTCAAAAAGGAAAACATTAGAAATGACATCAAAGTGACAAAAATTTAGTTCTTCAGAGTAAAATCGCATCTATCTTTTTCCATCTTTAAGTTTGCTTCATTTTCTTTGACTAACTTGAGTAAAATTAAATAAAATTTTGGTTAAAAAATTAGCATATTTCTTTTTATCCATTTGGTTGTTCTAAATAATTAGACCTACAACAACACTGTTGCATCTGAACAATTCAGTCATCACATTCATTTGCTCCAGTAGTTCATCTTTGCAAGCTTAAGTTTTACTCTTATGATCTGACAAGGATCACCTGTCTGCTTCACCAGCTCCTGCTGTTAACAGAGTCCTCTGAGCCTAACGTGGCTGTTCTCATCATGCTAGCCAAGGTGGCTCTAATATGGACCCACTAACTTTACCTCATGGAAGACAGAGAGGGACAAGTAGGTTCACAGGGCTATGAGGCCCTGTCCCCATCCTCAATCCAAGAATACAGAAGCAGTAACAGTTGCCTGGGATGGGGAAGGGTCTCCTTAGCAGGGGAGCTGCCTGAAGCTGCACATGAGCCTCCATGTCACCCCAATAGCCTTGAGCTTGAGTAGAATCATTCCATTGGTCCCACATTGCCCTGTCTGGGAGGAATAGACACAGACTCCTAGGAAAATCACCCAGTACTTTCCTTATGTAATGAGTTTGTGCCATGAATAATATTAAACATTTATAGCACTAGTTAATTCAGTTCTCACCGTCATTGGTAGTATGCTGTGCATTTTACAGATCAACAGTAATAATATACACAAGATTAATATTTCCTGGTGTCATAGAGAGAAGAATTCATCCAAGAGGTTCGAATTTGTTCTTTTAACAAACCATTCTATATTCATCAAAATAGTAAAGTGATGAATCCACATTCAAGAGTATTTGGGGACTATGGATTAGTAATCCCCTCAATAAAGCAGAGGCATAGTATGAATGCATATGGAGATGGAGGAGCATCTGAGAGGGACAGGGAAAATATGACCAAAATACAATGCTCAATTTTAGAAACATCAATAAACATAATTTTAACAAATGAAAGAAAAATAAAATAATAAAGCAGTATTCTTACAGCAAAGACAGTACACAATTCTGTCTCCATTCAAACTCTCTGTTACCAAGTTTAGATTTCTTTTTTCTTTTCCTTAGCAGGAGAAGATATATGTCCAATTTTGCAGTTTAAGAACAAGAGACACAGCTACAGCTTTTCTAAGGGAACCTGTTGCCTTTTACCAATGTTCACATTTTACCCACCCTGGAAGTTCACAAAATATCACCTCTGTGAGCATCAGCATGGAAGAGAAGTTGTACTCTGCATCATGTAAACATAATGGATCTTTTATCACCTTAAAATAAAAGTGCCTAATAGTATTGAGGCATTTAGTGGACTAGGAAATTGATAACAAATGAGAGAGGATCAAAAATATCACTATTTTCTTAACACACTGGTGTAGAGATAGGCAGCCTTCCTTTACCATGTATGATATATGACGAATCCAGAGAAACAAATCCTAGACTTTTTTAGATTTAAGAGCATGGTCTAGTAATTCAGAAAATGAACAAGTTCCTATTTATAGATTATTTTGTGTATTTTTGAGAATTTCATACATGAGTATTGTATTTGCATTATTATTATTTCCACCCGTCCTAGTACCCTCCAACGTCTCCCTGTTTCTCCTACTCTCTTATAATTTCCTTTCCTGTTCTTTGATTATTATCATGACATGTACATGCATACATTTATTTTATTAATTTTTATTGACTTTTTATGTATTTCATACAGAAAATCATCTTTATACACCCTTCCCCTTTGGTGCCCTCCCATACCTCGCCCACTGGATTTCATAATTTGTGTCATTCGTTATTAAGGACTATCATGTAAAGTTCGTGTCTCCAGATGTCACTCAGTCCAAGTTCATCCCCTGAGATCTAGTCGGCCTATCTACAGTCTGTCCCTTAAAGATCAGCTCCTCCTCACCCAGCAGTAATCAGCTGCAAATAATTCTTTGATGGAGACTGGGGCCTGCTGTTTGTTCATTTCCACAGTTGGGTTTTTGTCTGCTTAAGTTTGCATGGGTTGCATGCTGACACCATTGCTGTGGGTTCCTATGAGAAGAGTGCCAGGAGCCTGTAGGACTGTTTCCGTATGCTCATGCCCCTCATCCCTGGCTCTTACAATCTTAATGCCCCCTCTTCTGCAATGGTTCCCTGACCCTTGGGTGGGGGGATTTTAATATAGGAGTCCTGTCCAAGGACCCACACTCTGGAGATTCTTATTCTCTGTGTTCTGGCCATTTGTGGCCTTTTTTGTTCCTGGTCCTCTGTTGTGTTTCAACAGAGGGAGCTTCATTGGTGAGAACTGAAAGACACATTAGTGTTCTCTTCATCCCTGTTCTGTTTCATGAAATTTATGTGCAGAGGTTGCATTCTAGACATGCCATATAGGTTTGGGCAATTCACAATGTCTGTGTGGCCGGCTGTGGACCTCTGATATTATCTATCTCTTGAAGAAGAAGCTTTAACAGGTGGCAACTGGGATACTTGTCTATAAATTTAAGGATCCATATTTTGCATATAGTAAGAAATTACATAGGGATGTGATAGTCTTAGAGTTTTTCTCTAAGATTTATGATGTCTCCAGCTATATGTATTTGGCTAGGTTTACAGTACCACACATGAGTTTCCACCCATTGAGTGGGCTTTAATTCCCCCAAGATAAAAGAGCCTCTCTTGCACTAATGTCATTTGTTGTGTTGGTCATTGATGTGGTTTTTAGGCCTTGAAGCTGGGGTTGGACCATTGATGTTCCCTCTTACCACCTTGCATAGTGTTCTCTGAAGCTATGAGAGTGAGCCTTCAGGGGAGGTGGTTTCCAGGTTATTGCCAACTCTGTTGCTCCAAACCCTGTATCCAAAGTATGTCCTGTCTTCCACAACAGAGTCTTACCATCAACTTTGGAGGCCATCAATGGCTGTGGCAATAGCCTATGTAATTTTGGGAGTGTCTTGGACCACCCTGGCCAACAACTCAATGGAAGGTTTCTCCTGCCTGGCACTGTTTCTGTTATGTAGTCCTCAGTTATACCTACAGACCCACTTCTGCTCTGCATTTGTCCAGTTGTGGAATTTTGTAATAGTCTCCATTTGTTGCAGAAGCTTCTTTGATAAGTGGTGATAGATATACTCATGAGTAAATATAAGAATACACATTTAGAATATAGTAAGAAATTATGTTGACCTGTAGAATTAATGTATGCAGGTTCTGTTCTAGGGCTTATGGATTCTCCAGCCACTGTTTACAGTACCACTTATGAATTCCCTCCCATTGAATGGGAGTTAAGTCCAGTTAGACAACTGTTGATTCCCTCAAGGTAAAAGGGCCGCTGGTGTACCAATAGAGATAGGTTTCTAGGCCAGGTGTTTGTGTAATTCATAAGCTTTACAGCTGGGTAGGATCATTGATTGCTTTTCTCCCTTGTCAGATTACAGAGTCTCTTATGATACTAAGTGAGCTAGACCTTGGGGATGGTGGGGGACTTCCAGGTCATTATCAGCTCAATTGCTCCAAGCCCTATGGGCAGAGTTTTTCAGGTCTTCATCAATAGGGTCTTACCTTCAAGTTCTGGGAGGCAATCAAGGTCTGTGGCAATCAGCCACCCTGACCAGTAACTGAAATGGAGATTTCCCTTGCCTGGCACTTTGATTACCATCATAAGGCCTTCAATTAAACACATGTACTCACATTTATAATATATGAATATATTAGTAGGTTTATTAAATGTTGCATTTTCTTTGTCTTGTCACACCACCTAAGCATTTTTATCTCTTTTCTTTCTCTTCTCCTACATATATGTCTCTCCTCCCACAACACTTAAAGGACTCCACATTTTCTCCATTTCCCCTGCATAGTGCTTATTTCCTGCCATGTCCCTCTCTTGACACCCTTCTTCCCCCCAGCCCCACATAGCTCCGTTTCATTTCCTGGCTCCTTCAGTTATATCAGGATATACTTACTACTGAGGATTTGGAGCAAAGATCCATAAATAAAGACAAATACGTCTCTACGTTTTCTTAGTTTGTGTTACCTTAATCAGTATACTAGTTTTGACTTCTATCCAGATACCTCAGAATTTCATCATCATATTTTTTCTTCATGCACAGTTAGTTTTCCATTGTGTGAATGTAACAAATTTTAATTATCCATGTATTGGTAGAGGTGCACAGTGATTGTTTCCATTTCATAGCAGTTGTGGAAAGAGCAGCAGAACACATGGGTGGGCAACAATCTCTGTAGTCAGACTTCAAGCTTTTTGGCATAATCAGTAGTATAACAAGATTGTATGGGATACTTATAGCTATAGCTTTTGAAGAGTTCTCCACATTGATTTCCATAGACTACACCAGTTTGCAGTCACACCATCAGTGAATGTAGGTTCCCATTTCCCAGTGTCCTTGGCAGCATTTGATGCCATTTGTTCTCTTGATCTTAGCTATTCTGACTAGGGTAAGATGAAATCTTAAAGAAGTTTAATTTGCATTTCCTTAACTGCTATGAATTTTGAACACTATTTAAGGTTTTCCATTTTACCTCCTCTTTTGAGAACTCTCTGTTCAGATCTGTAGCCCATTTTTCATTCTGGGTGTTATGTTTCCTTGACTCCACTTTTCTGTTCTAATATTCTGTGACTCAATCCCCTCTCAGCTGTTTGGACAGCAAGATTTTCTGGGTGCTGTGGGCTTCCTCTTCACTCCCTTATTTTTTTGCTGCACAGACGGCTTTTCATTTAATGAGGTTTCACTTGTCAATGGTTGACCCAACTCCTGAGTGAATAAACTTTGATTTAGAAAGCCCATCCCTGCACCTACGTTTTGTAGGGTACCGACTATGCTCTCCAGTAATACTTACAGAGGATCAGTTTTCACACTGAGGTTTGGATGCGTTGTCGTGCTGGGTGATAGATATGGGACTAATTTCATTCTTCTACATAATGATATGTTTTCCCACCACCATTTCTTGAAGATACTGTCTTTCCTACAGGTTTTATTCTTGACAATTTTGTCAAATATCAAATGCTGTAGTTGTTTACAGTCATATATTTTTCTATTGATCTACATGTCTATTTTTGTACCAACATCATGCTGTTTTTATTACTCTAGTTCTTTAATATGATTTGAGATCTGGCATGGTAACCCCTCTGGCACTGCTCTATTTGCTCAGTATTGCTTTGGCTATTGGGGCCTTTTGTGGTTCAATGTGAAATTTAGGATTTTTTAAAAATTTGCTGAAAAATGCCATAGGGATTTGATTTGAATTGCATTGAATCTATAAATAGCTTTTGGTAGGATGCTCATTGCACAATATTATTCTAGCAGTCCATGCTCGTGGGAGGTCCTTCTATCTTCTGGTGTCTTCGGCAATCTCTTTCTTCAAAGACTGAAAGTTTTCATGGTGGAGATCTTTAACATCTTTGGTTAGGTTTATTCTTAGATACTTTTTAGAGTATTATAGATGAGATTTTTTTCCTTGACTTCTTTCTATGACTCTTTGCTCTTGGCATATAAATACAATCCTGATTATTGTGAATTGATTCACAATCAGCCACTTTGCTGAAAATGTCCATCATTTCTACTTTTCTAGTAGAATTCTGGGTATCTTTTATGTATAAAATCACATCACCTGCAAATAGGAATAATTTGATTTCTTCTGTTTCAAAGAGTAGCCACCCTGTAATTTCCATCTCTGGTCCTTTTGCTATAGCTAGGATTCTAAGTACCATAAGGAGTAGGGATAGTAGAAGGTTTGCTCATTCTTGATATTAATTAGAAAGATTTGAGTTTTTCTCCATTTGGAAGATGTTAGCTGTGGATTTATTATATATAGCCTTAATCATGTTGAAATGTGTTCCTTCCAGTTCAATTCACTCTAGGAATTTTATAATGAAGGCCTGTGGCCTGTTGGCTTTTGTCAAA
>NW_008343966.1:78349-80762 GCF_000622305.1 Nannospalax galili
ACCAAGAGACTATTACCCCACATCTTTGGAATAAAGCCAGCTTCATCAACTTGTTGCAATGGTGATAGTGTGGATGGTCTTTTTGATAGCTGCCTTGTGAAATGTGCACACATTTTAATGGGAAATTTGCATCTATATTCAATTATGGATGTGGGTCTAAAGTTTTCATTTTGTTGTTTCTTTACCTGGGTTTAGTATAAGAGTAATGATGGATTTGTAGAAAGGATTTTGGAGTTCTCTGTTTTCTATATTTTTAATAATTTCAAAAATATTGGTTATCATATTAGGCCAACAATCTACTCACAAATTACATATACAACCAGGTTAAAGAATGTAATATATGTCAAGGCAAGGTTTACTGAGAGCATGTGGCCTTTGCCCAAGCTCTATCTACTTTGCACATGGTAACTAAAAGTACCAGACTGGTGGAACTAAGCTTCTTGGATGTTTAACACACGTACTTTGAAGCCTATACTAATTTGGACAGAGTGACATAAAGGACGGTTTTTGCTCCTTGCCCACCTAGGTCAACTAACTTCCAGGGGACTATGAGCATCTCTCAAAATGTCCTGTAACTCTGTTGAACTCCCTGTCCTCTTAAGGAGGCTGTTCAGATGGACCTGAACCCGTGTCCAGTCTACACAGAGGAATGTCAACACATAGGAAATATTTCCTCCATGCTTCCAAGCAAAGCCAGCCATGATTGAGCAGGACCTTTGACTTATCTTCACACAGATGGTACTGGTAAAAGAAAGGAGCCAGGGGCTCCTTCCAAGCCCGTGTGACCCCTGAGGAACAGATCCTCAAACGACCTTAAGAGTGAAAATAAATTGGTTTATCTGGGCCAACTGTAGGGTCTTAAACACCCAAAAGTATAACCAAAGATTAATTGGACAATAAAAATTTTTAAAGTTCACATGTGTAGCTAAAGCTCCACAACAAGAAACAATACCAGACAGGAGGCACCTTCCTTTGAGTTATTGGCCAGGGTGGCCCAAAAGACTCCCAGATAGTAACCCAGCATAGAACTGGGAAAATGAACAGTAGACCCCAATCTTTTCTAAAGAATATTGACAACTGACTGCTGCTAGATGAGGGACAGCTGATTTTCCTAAAACAAGGATCTCTACATACACTGACTAGATTCAGCAGATGGACAAGCACTGGGGAATGGCTGGGGTGCTAACAACAAAGTGGACAGTAATAGGGATGACAGAGTATATGGGCTCCAGTGTGTGGGAGAAGGGAGGCTCTTGGAGGCTGCCATTTGGGAAGTGGGTATATAGATGAATAAGATTGTGTGGGATGTTCTGTATGAAATACACACAAAAAAATCAATAAACTTAAAAATTATATTTTATGAAAATCATAAAAACTCAATTAAAAAATGAAAAGTGAAAAAAAATATTGGTTATAGTTCATCATTGCAGGTCTGCTAAAGTCTGCTGTGAATTCACCCGGACCTGGGATTTTTCAGCTGGGATACTTGTATTTCTGTTTTGATATCCATATTTGTTATGGGTTGGTTTATTTTTAATCTTTTCTCAGGTTAACTTTTCTGGTTTAATCTCTTATTCAGACATTGCTTTAGATTTTCCAGTTTTGTGAGTATGAGCTTTGAGGTACTCCTTCCTGTATATTGCTGCAGTCACTTTTCTGTCTTGTGGCTTTTTCTCTTTTCATCCCTGATTTTGTTGATTTCAGTGTACTCTTTCTTTTTGTTAGCTGGGTTAAGGGTCTGTCTCTTTTGTTTATCTTATCAAAGAACTAGCTTTTAGATGCCTTGATTCTTAATAAATTTTTGTTTCTATCTTATTGATTTCTGCTCTGAACGTTTTGTCTGTTTCTTCTCATCTGCTAGATTACAGACTCTGGAGGCTTATCAGTAAGTCATTTATTTGTGTACTTTCTGATTTTTTTTTTGGTCTTTTGAGACAGGGTCTCCCTGTAGCCCCAGCTGTCCTGGAACTCACTATGTAGACCAGGCTGGCCTCTGCCTCCCGAGTGGTGGGATTAAAGACATGCGCCACCATGCCCAGCTTTTTTTCATCTTTTTGAGACAGGGTCTCCCTGTAGCCCCAGCTCACTATGGAAACCAAGCTGGTCTCAAACTCACAGAGATCTGCTTGCCTCTGCCTCCCTAGTGCAGGGATTAAAGGCATGTGTCACCATGCCCAGCACCCTGATTTTTTTTAATGCAGGTGCTTAGAGATACAGACCTCCTTCTTGGAACTGCTTGTAAAATACCCCACAGATTTCACTGTGTTTCGTTTTCATTTCCTTTTAGTTCCAGGAACATTTTTCTTGCTTTCTTAATTTCTTCAATTATGCATTCATCATTCAGGGTATGTTGTTTAACCATCATGAAGTCATGTCACTACTAGAACTTCTTATGCTGTTGATTTTAAGCTTT
>NW_008343967.1:0-5120 GCF_000622305.1 Nannospalax galili
ATTAGGAGGAATTGCTGCATTCTGCTTTGAGGTCCAGGAGCCAAGGAGTAATAAGCAGAACTAGAACCCATGTCATCTTACTTCAATCTTGTCCGCCCACCTGGACTGGCACCAACAACTCTACCCAGGTCCAGAACGATGAAGTCAAAATAGAAGAGGTGACCAGGATCTGGACAGCAATCCAGGCTCCTGGTTTCCCCCAATTCAACACAAGGTACAGACATTTAAAATTCTGAAGGCTGTGAAGCTGATGAGCAGTGCTGGGAATTTTCTCGACTGCAGAAGGTACTGGGGACATTCACCTTCTACCCAAGTGTGTATGGGAATCTCCCTATTTGCCCAGGGGATTGAGACATTCACCTTTACACATTAGCATCTCTAAGTTTCTCACTCTAACAAGGCTGAGTGAGCTTCCACTCCAGGTTATTTCACAACTTCCCCCTTCATTGGAGGGAATGTCAAGTCTCTCAAATGACAAAGTCTGCAGCAGACCTTCCTGGCTTCCCCACAGGAGGTTTAGCCATCAACATTCTGCAAAAGCCATGACGTTCTTACTAAATGGACCTCAGACATTCCCCTTCTCACTAAAGGGGCAGAGGACCAAGGATGCTACACCACTCAGTCTGCGTAAGAAAATATGACACCCCCATTCTGACCAAGGAGTGTGTATGATCAAACTCCTTTGACCAAAGGGAATACAGACAAACTATTTTTGATTATGCATATCTGGGACATGCCATTCTGATGAAACAGGCCTCAGAATTGGACCCTGTGTCCAAGAGGGTACCCTGACCTTCACAAACTTTTGAAGGGCTTCATGCATACCCTGTGATTGTGGGAACCTTAGAGCTTACCCTTTTTTCCATAGTGAGCCCAAGCTGGCCTTCTTACTAAGACGGCCTTAGAGTTTCGACCTCTCACCTCAGTGCCCAGAAAATACCTTTCCAACCAATGGGACCTGAGAACACCCTGCTTTTAGCTCATAATGAATATGGTACCAAGCTGAAACCTAAAATCAGGCCACCTGTCTTGAATCTGGCCAAGAGAAATGGAATGTCTCTGTCTCTCATTCACAGACCTACTCAGCTGAACACACATTGCAGACTCATCAAAGCTCAGGACACTCACTCAGCAGGGTTGGAGAGCATTCTGATTGCCATCTGGACTCCAGAAGATCCAAGTCAAGGTATGGATAATTGTAAATGGGAAGAAATGGTGAAAGCAAATGACACAGTTCTGGAACATTTCTTGCTGTTCAAGATAACCTGGAACCTTCATATCTGACCAAGGAAAACTGAGTTTTTTTATTTGCCAAAAATGGCCAGGCAATTTTTCTCTAAGCAAGGAGGTTCAGAAGTTAATTTTTTTCTGAAACAACAACTTAGGTGTGTACCTCAGTTGAGTGCCTTCTCTGGTCACCTTAAATATCTGTGTTCTGTCCTACATAACTAGACCTCTTTAGATCAACATATGCTGGAGGAGAACCTGAGCCAAAGATCTCCATGGAGCATCTCAGAAGAATTCTAAGAGTGTTGCCATGCCTACCATATGGATGATGCACATATTCTAGACTGTGACGCAGAACTGGAAGTTGATGAGTGAGTCCTGGGACCTTCTTTATACAAGAGAGTTCAGGATTTCTGTTTTCTGTCTAAGAGGGACTGGAATCTTCAGCAATCTATTCAAATCTCCCTGAGACTTCTCTCTCTCTCTCTGAAGAATAAGCCCTGACACACTCCTCTTATGTCCAAGAGTGCCTTGATATAGCTCCTCGTCAGACACAAGGGCTCTTCTATCCAAGTGGGCATCAGCCATGCCCTGGCTCACCAAGGGAAACTGAAAAATAAATCATGAAGATCTCCCTTTATCAGAGATGCACCTCCTCCCAAAGAGGAATGAACCCACCCCTTCTCCCCTACTGGGCCTCAAATATCCTGCTCAAAATAGTTCAGATGTTTCTAATCAACCCATTGAGAGCTCAGAGACACTTCTAACTAGAGGGTTTGGGATCTATCACTTCCCCTGACAGGGGCATCAGAAATTCCCTTTCTGTCCCCCAAGGACATCTGGAGTTTCCCTCCTAACAAAAGCAGAGAGAGAGAGAGTACAGTTCTTTACTAAATGGGTGTTGAAATCATTACCTATGCCCAAATGTAACATAATTATTCCCATTCTGCTAAAAGGGACATCAGACCTGCCTGCTATCATAAGAGGAACCAAAGGCCAAAGGGGTCTCAGACTTTGTCTGTATGCCTAAATGGTCAATAGACACATCATCTATGTAGGGGGGGACTTGGACTCTCTGATTTCAATAGGGACTCTAACCTTCTGTCTCTTACTTAGCAAAGGGGCCTCATAGCTTATGCATTTGCTGAAATGTTCCTCATTGGTCAGATGTGTCCTTCTGACCAAGGAGGTCTCCCCTTTCCTCCTCTGATCAAGGCAGCCTCAAGCCAGATCTGGAGGGTTTTTAAAAATATTTTATTTATATTTATTTTATGTGTATGAGTGTTATGCATGAATATTTGTAAGTGCACCCATGCCGTGAAATGCCTGCAGAGGTCAGAAGATGGTGTCGGATTCCCCTGGAACTGGAGTTATAGAAGGTTGTTAGCCACAAAGTGGGTGCTGGGAATGGAATCCGGGTCCTCTGTAAGAGCAGTCAGTGCTCCTAACCACTGACCCATCTCTCCAGCCACAAGATCTGGAGTTTCTAAAACATTTCTCTAAGTCACAATAAAAAAGCCCAATTATAGGTAGTTAGAAACCAACCTCAATACGGAAACCAATACATGTGACCCTGTCATTCATTTCCAGATTTGAGCAGCTGAACACAAGACTGAGGAGAACACCTATCTGGGGACTGACATCGAGACCCTTGGAAGAAGCTCATGCTGCTGTATGGAATGCCACAATTTACTACAACATAAAGACAGTCTCTGCTGAACAATTCAAATCAGATGAGGCAGTACATGAAATACATTCCACTGTGCAAGGTGAGCAGGAACCCTTATTTTATGTCCAAAGGGGGTCTGGAAACCCATTGTGATCCACGGGGACTTGGAGATTCCCTGTCTCCCCAAGGTAACTTTGGTCTGTTTGGATTTTGATGTCCTAGGACACAAGAGTAGCAAGCAGAGTCTGGAATCTGAGTTTCCTGCTAACAATCCAGTCTTCAGGAATGGAGTGAACCCATCCTTTGTGCCCAGACATACAGCCGAAAAAAACCTTGATGAAGCCACAAATCCAGCTACAACCACTCAGACTGTTGGTACAGTGTTCACATTGCTGCCTGAGCAAATGCCACAGATGATATGGATATTCTTTTGTTAGTTTCGCGGGTGTAGTTATTTTTATTGTTGATGTTTAAGTGTAGAAAGAATGTCTTTCAGTTTTCCTGGTTTTTGGTTTTTTTTTGTTTTTTTTTTTTTTTTAAATCATCTCCTGGTATTGAACGTCAACAACCAATTCATAAGACTTGATATTTCCCACTCTATTTGGCAATCTACATTTTATGCATATTCCTACTACAGAGTGATATAACGCTAATAAATTTTATTCTACAAATGTAAACATTTTAATATTTTAACCAAGTTGTGTTGAATTGAAATATAGATTTTTTTTATCTCCGCAATTGTGTTTGTTTCTGCAACTGATTGGATGGTTGTTCCCCGTGAGCCCTGTGCCGCTGCTAATCATGACCTGAGTTTCTTGGAAGATGCAGCTTCCACCTCCGTGAAGTTTATGCTGTAGGGGGACCTGCTAGGTCTTGCATATGGGCATGTGTCCCAAGGGTTGTGGTTCTCGGTATCCTAGGAGATGCCACCCACTCAGGAGAAGCGCATTCTGATTCTAACAGGGCACCGGAGTACATGATAGGTTGTGGTGTTAACTGTGTCCAGGAACTGTTCCTGCTTCACGGGGGGGGGGGGGGGGGAATCGCCTGTTGAGATTGGTGCTATACCAAGTCCAGGCCCTAAGTCTGGCACGCGCTCAATGCCTGTAAAAAGGCTCATGGGTTAAGAATGCAAGATGCTCATGGCCGGATGTGAGCTAATAACTGAGACAAACTGAGAGCTAGGTTTATTTATATCTTAGGCCTCTGGCAGGGAGTAATGAATTTTGCAAAATATGTTTTAGAAATTAAAGTCCATAGGATTTTCTTAAATGTTTTTAAATGTTTTATTATCCTATGCGAGTTTATGTTGTATGTGTGTAGTGGTGGGTGTCCACTCATGTGCATGTCAGAGGACACCTGTACAGTCCATTTCTCCTTCAGACTATACACACATAGGCATTCAGATTTAGGTTCCAGGATTGAATTCACTTGGCCAGTCTTGGAAGCAAGAGCCTTTATCTACTGAGCCTTCCTGCAGGGTGGGCTCTTGGAGTGGGGAGGAACCCCACAGGTGAAAGTGTCCACATGGAGCCAGGCTGATGCTATGTACCTTCTGTGCTGCCAAGAAGCGCCCACCAACCCAAAGAACCTCACGCATTTCTCCTTTAATGAAGGAGATACCATAACCTTCTCTCAAGTGGGGGCTCAGACCTATACCCAAGAGATTCTTTTCTCTCTAGGGGCTCAAATGGGGCCCTCTAACTATAAGTGCCTCCTTGTATTTCCTCCTTTACTCAAGTGAGCCTCCGACCTTCCTCTTTTGCCCAAGAAAGCCTCACACACATGCCTTCTCATTATAGTGCCTGAAATCTGATCTGTCCAAGGTGTTGGAATTTTACCATTTGTCTAAGAGGGATTGGAACATTCTCCCTCTAACCAAAGGTTCCTATAACCTTTGTCTTGTTCCCACAGCATATTGGTTAATTATACACTATACGTATCACATAACACATAATAAAATTTGAATATATGCATAATATTTCATTCCATCTATAATTTATAGCTCTACATTTACATAGTACATGAGTATCTCTTAAATATGAATTCTTCATTAGTAAATTGAAGGATAATAATTTTGATGTGGGGGCTAGAGAGATGGCTCAGCGGTTAAGAGCACTGACTGCTCTTGCAGAGGACCTGGGTTTGATTCCCAGCACCCATATGGTGGCTATGAACCATCCTTAACTCTAGTTCCAGGGGAATCCGAAGCCGTCTTCTGACC
>NW_008343967.1:5273-9084 GCF_000622305.1 Nannospalax galili
CAACACCCACATGGTGGCTGTGAACCATCCTTAACTCCAGTTCCAGGGGAATCCGAAGCCTTCTTCTGACCTCCACAGCATTGCATGACACTGGTGCACTCACCTACATTTGGGCAATACACTCATACACATAAAATAAAAATAATAAAAATATTTTTTAAAAATAAATAATTTTGATGTGTTTATAGGTGTTACAAACCTCAATGTATAATGTGAAGCATTCATATTCATAATTAACATCAGATTTAATATTTAATAACTAATATTTAATATTATTCCATGATATTCATTAATAACATTTCTGCCATGAAAAACAGGAGTGTGAAAAATCAGGATTGACGTCCTGTGACTATTTTACACTTTCCACCTGAATCCTCTCTCCTTATGGTTCAAACATGAACTTCTTAGGATTCCAAATCAGAAAATCGGGGAATACAATTCTGAACCAAGCTGAGTGCTTGTCCTGCTGAGCTTGCTGTATAATGGGTGTAAGACAGGAGGAAAACACGCAGGTCAATACATCTTGCAAACCGTGTTATTGATGCCAAGAGGGGAAATGCTGGGGTGGAGAGAGGCTCACAGAAAAGTCTGGCATTGCAGGTGTGTGGTGGGCCTAGGGAAGCATCCTGGAGACAACTCTAAACATGAACCTTTATCTTGGACTTTATTCTGGGAACCGTGGTAACCACCAGCTTCCCTTTCATTAAGATGTATCTCAATGATGCATTCTTTCATTTTAAAGGGATGTCTCTGTGGAGTTATCAGCATGGGAGACAGGGAAACATTGTCTATGTAAGACAGATACTTTGGAGGGCTGAGTTTCAGTGTATGAACCTGTGGGTTTGGTCACAGGCATCCCACTGAGGATGTTACAGTCCCACACAGAAAATTATTAATGGTGCTGTATTTTCTCAGGGACATAGTTAAGATGAGAGATGATTTCGGGACTGAAGTTTCATGTTGTAGAAGATATAGGGAAGACTGAGTGGACTGGGAAATTCTGCCCTATGTGGCTCTCCTCCTCTTAGGATCCAACATTACTGATGAGATACTGGACATTCACAGAGGTCACACCGTGTCACACTGTGTGCAGCCCAACGTTGTGTGGTGGGTAGAGGGACTGGGGACCAGGATTTGTCCTCTGTTGAACACCTCACCCAAAAGTAGCAGTGGGCCCCACAGACTGAGTCTCCTTCCCAGAGCACAATCTATGGTTTTCCTTTGCCTGGCCAAGTTCTGCTGCCTCATGAGGACTGCCTTCACCCCATGGGTGCTGATGTTGCACAGACAAGCTGTACTGCTCGGGCAGTGATAATTCTGGAGGTGAGCTTCCTTCTGCAGCAGGTTTCGGGGCACCCGCACAGGAACCCTGTGCTCCAGCAAGACCTCCCTAGGATTGTCAGAACGCATCTGCCTCCAGCACAGTGATTTGAGTAACTAAAGAAGGCCTAGGTCTCACTTATTGGAGTGTGCTCCAATTGTCTAGGTTCTCCTGAACCTACAGATGCCCTGTGCCCAGAGAACCAGACTGTTCTGATGCCAATAGTGCTTGAGGACACACGGTGGGTTGTTTTCGGTTCCTAGTAACTGTGCCTGGCTCACGAGGTGCCATTTCCCAGTTAGAATACGTGCTGAACCAGGATTCCAAGAGAGTGCTCAGCCTTAGTAAAGAGGCTTCTGGGTCAGTATTCCTGGATTCTCATGGCCCTTTGTGAGCGTCTCACTGGAATACAGATTGGACTCCTTTCCAACCTTGGCAAATGGGAGGGAGTAATGAATTCTTCATTGGAAAGTGGTTTGTGAAATTAAAGTCCATAAGATTTGTTTTTAATGTTTAAATTTTTTTATTACCCTGTGTATGTGAGTATATGCTGTGCGTGTGTGTGCCTGTGTGCATGTCAAAGAACAACTATGCAGTCCATTTGCCCTTCTCTCTGGATAGATTGATGATAGATAGATAGATAGATAGATAGATAGATAGATAGATAGATGATAGATAGCTAGATAGATGATAGATAGATAGATAGATAGATAGATAGATAGATAGATAGATAGATAGATAGATAGATAGATAGATAGATAGATAGATAGATAGATAGATAGATAGATAGATAGATAGATAGATAGATAGATAGATAGATAGATAGATAGATAGATAGATAGATAGATAGATAGATAGATAGATAGATAGATAGTTTTAGATTCATGATTGAATTCAGTTTGCCAGTCATGGAAGCAAGAGCCAATTACCCTCTGAGGCACCTTGAAGGGTGGGCTCTTGGAGAGAACAGGGAACTCACAAAACCAAACTGACCACATGCAGCCAGGCAGAAGATACGGACATTCTGTTCTGCCAAGAAGAGTTAGAATCTGATGAGAGGCAGTGTCTGGTCCTTCCTACTGCAAAGAAGGCCTGAGCCCTTTGCACTCAAACCCAGGGAGTATGGGGCTTTGTCCTTCATAGCCAGGAACTTCCCCTACTATGAAGGGAATTGTAAGTGAACCTCCCCCCAACACATAGGACCTCAGAATTGCACAGTCTGACAGGGTGACCCCAAAGATTCCCCTCCACCCTTTCTAAGGAACAGCAAACATTTCCCCTTTGATGAAAAGGCCATCAGACTCTCCACACTTTCTCAAGTGGGGTCTCTGAACTACACCTTCTACCCAAGGATGATCAGGTGTGCCTTTATGTGAAGGAGCTGTCACATAATCCTCCCCTGGACAAGATCACCTCCCATCTCTGAACTGAGGATGCTAACTTGTTCAGAATGGATAGTTCTGAGTCTGCTGTGGTTCTGTAAAAGTTCTGAAGCACTTAGGGAAGAAGAGGAAGATTGAAGTGCCCTTGGATTTAAACCTTCTCCGTGTAATCAAGGGGGCCCTAGACTTACTGTGCCCTAAGGAGTCTGAGAACTTCCCACTGTGCTCGAAGGGCCCTGAGCCTCTTCTCTTTTACAGCATACGCTTCAGACTTCCTCTTCTGAGTAAGAAGCTCTCAGAGCAGCCCATCTGAATCCACGTGTCTAGAACTAGCCCCAGCAACCAAGGACTCCTCAGATCTTCCATTTCTTAGTGCATGCCCTCAACGTGTGGTTTCTTTGGTGAGTGGGTCTACAAAACTGATGACTTTTAACATGTGGCCCTGAGATATTTCCCTCTGAACAAGAGGTCGTCAGAATTATACTCTCTGCCTGAAGACACCCCAGACTCCCTCTTTATCCCAAGAGGCCCTTCAACCTCTGCAATGAAGGTGCTGCAGAAATTCCAGTGCTCAATAGACTCAGTAGCATTTGCCCTCTGACTCTGTAGGTCTGAGGGATCATCCCTAGCTATGGGGTGTCCTCTTCTACCTCTTCAAACCTTCACATTCATGCCAAGGGATCTTTAGAACTAGCTCCAAAGATCAAGGCAAAATAATGTATTCCCCCTGTGACCACTGGAGCTGTGGAGACCTTCTTTGAACAAACTAGACCTTGGAGCATCATCCATTGACGTTCCAGATGACTCCTGGGAGCGGGCAAGACAGTGTCTTGGAGGGTTGGGACTCTTGTTGGCCCCAGTGGATGGATCCACACTGAAAGAAACTGGGGGACACAGATCATACTCTATAGGCTGATATATATATAATATATGTGTGTATGTGTGTATATGTATGTATATATGTATGTATGTATGTATATATATATATATATATGAAAGAGATTTCATCAATTTGGGTAGGGGCAGGGTGGGAGGTGTGGAGAGATGAGTGGCTCTAAATGCCATCAAATTGTATTGCAGGAAAATCACAAAAAATATATAAAAAATA
>NW_008343967.1:9116-19779 GCF_000622305.1 Nannospalax galili
AACATCACTAATAATTAAAAAAAAAATCACAGCCCAGAAACCAAGTTATTTACTTCAGGCCAGCCTTCAGAAGTAGAGTAGTACGATTCTTCATGTCCATACATGGGCACCTGAACAGAACCATGATCAGGAGACCTGACTAAGGTCTCCCATTCAGCACATAATAATAAAGGTCACCTTGATGTGTGGCCTTCTGCAAAGCCTCCACAGATATGGATATTCCAAAATCAACCAGAAAACAGACAGCACAGAAGCTGTGTACAGACACAATCCATGTCATAGGGTGTGCAGGGACCTTCACCCTTGACCAAGGATGTTGGGATCATTTGTTCTCTCTCCTTGATAGAGACTGAAGTTTTGGTGCCCTCTCTTTCAGGACATGTGAGAGGCTGTTCTTCACAGATGGCTTAGAGCTAAGTCATTTTAAATCAGATGATCAAAGTGTGTCTCCTGGTTCAGAGGAAGAATTCTGGAGGCAACTATGGTAAGTCTGAGGAACTTTGGGGAATTGAGAAAAGGCTGTGGCCTCCTTGAGCTCACAGTGTGCTGGAGAAAGTGACCCTGGGTGAGAACAGAAGTTCAGTAGACTCTTGGTTGGATGGGAAGGTGTAAGTCCCCGTGACTCAATGGAGAAAGTCTAAGGCACCCTTTGATTGTAAGGTATGTGTCTCCATTTTTCATGTGTACATGAGGGACGGTTGGCTGCTTTTTGCTCACAGTTGGTAGGGTAGGAGGACTTAGCTTGCTTGGTTCAAGGAAAGAAGGGATGAGGCTCCTTACAGGAGGAGGAGAAATTCTGAGATCCCTTTGTAACAAGTAGAAGTTTTGAGGATTCCGGTGGCTAAAACAATCTTCTCGGTGCGTTCTTACTCTACCCGGGTCACTTGGGGGTTTTCCCTCCTGTGATAAAAGGGGATGCAGAAATTCACACTTGCCACAGAAAAGTTTAGGCCTTCCCTTCCTGTTTAATGGAGCTTCAAGCTTACCTCATCTAAATAAGGAATCCTGAGAGTTTCCCCAAGTTCCTAAGTGGTCTTAAGACTGCCTCTTGTGCCCAACAGGGACTTAAACATACTCTAAGTAACCAGGCCTTGGCCTTCCTCCTCTCTCCAATGGAACTTGTGATTTATAAACTCTGACCAAAGGAACTACAGAAGTTTCCTGTCTACACCATGGAGCCTTAAATGCCCACCTTCTGACAAAGGAGGTTTCAGACCTAACCTTCTGATCAATATCTCTCCAGATCTTCCCCTTCTGACAAAGGAGAACCCAAGATATGTACCTCCTGAGGGTAGGTCCTCACACCTAGCTCTTCCTTTCAGTGGTCCCTTTGATTTTACTACTGTGAAGAAATGGGTCTCAGACTTTGCTCTTCTACCCAATGAGGTCAGAAGCATGTTCCATCTAGCTCAGGAGGCCAAAGACGTTCTTTGTAAGGTTCATTAAGACATACCACTTTTGTCTCTGGGGCCTCATATGGGCCCATCTAACTAGAAGTGTTTGAGATTTCCCCCACTGCCCAAGTAAACCTTCCTCCATCTGCCTGAGGACTTACCCATGTGCATCTAAGTCTAGTGCCGGAAAACTTCCTCATTTGTCCAAAATGTTATTGAATTTTTACCATTTGCCCAAGAGGTTCTGGGGCATTTTCACTTTTCCCAAAGATTCCTGTAAACTTTGTCTTGTTCTCCAAAGGGATTGGTTACTAATATACTCTACATATGAGATAATGCACAGTAACATTTGAATTTGTGCCCAATAGCTCATTATAGCTACTATTCATAGCTGTACATTTGTATAGTATAGGAATACCCCTTAAACATGAATTCTATACTAATAAAGTGAGGGAAAATAATTTTGATGTGTTAACAGACGTGTGAAGAATCGCTATGTAAAATTTTAAGTATTCATTTTCATAATTAATATTTAATTTAATGACAGTAATTAGTTAATGATTAATATTATTCCATGGTATACATCACAACAGGAAAACATGACATCTGGGGGACAGGAACCAAACGGAAGAGGTGAAAATTTAGAATCCACCTCCACCTCTTGTGCTTATTTTTCCTCCACTGCTCTTTCCACCAAAAGTCTCTCTGTGGTTAAAACATGAATGTCACAGGATTCCCATCAGAAAGTCAGAGAACACATGTCAGTCAACGTTAGGGCCTTGTTCTGCTGAGTTTTCGGTGTAAGGGTTGGAGACAGCAGGGAAGCACAAGGCGGACACAGTTGAGGAAGCATGGTATTGACATGAAAAGCTCTAAGAGGGATAAGGCTGAGGTGGACTGAGACCCAGAGAAAAGCAATAGCTTATCAGATGTATGGTGTGACCAGGGAAGCATCTTGGAGAGCAAATCTAAACATGAACATTTATCATGGCAATTCTCCTGGTCCGTGGTAACCATCAGTTTTCTTTGTTTCTGCTTTGATTAAGACTGAAGGGGTACTCCAGTTGCCTCACTTTGAGTCTGTCCCTGTTCAGCTTGGAAGAAGCCAGAGCGGTCTGCATCCCAATTGCCTATCGACAGTTTGGGTAACCCCTTCAGCGGATGGTGTGATAAGAATAGGAGGTAGGAATTGACTAGGCAGTTAGGGTAAAAAGACCCCAAAGAAAAGTAGCTAAAACTCATCATGTCCTTGGGATTGTTAGCAACATACTCTGTTCCAAAGGCCAAAAACGTCAAAAGTATTTGGGAGCTTGTATCTAATCCTTGAAAGATTTTAGCGTTACCTCTTCAGAGGAGGGAGTCTTAGAGTACCCAAAAGCCCCATAAAAATAAATAAGTGAAAGAAGGGGAAAAAAGATGTATGTCAGTGATGCATTCTTTCATTTTATAGGAAGAGCTCTATAGTCAGAGGAAGAATGGTGGACATGGGCTTTCTGCAGCACCCTTACTCCAAAGGACGAAGGGGCCTCTTGGGAAGAATAGGAAAGTCTGGGGTACCTTGGGCAGAGAGCATAATTCTGAGGACCCCTTGTTCAGAGGGGCTGATTTCAGAGCCATGAGTTAAAAAGCCTTAGTTTTATAGGCCCACTCATCCAAGAAGGCACGTGTGGAGCACTGCGGTAGTAAGAGAAGATCTGAGGAGCCCTTAGTTGCCAGGGCTAATTTTAGACACATGGATTCAGATGGGCAGTTCTGAAAACTTCTTGGGCAGAAGGAGAAGACTGAGGTCTACTCTGTAAAAGAGAACAGGTTTAGGACCTTTGAGAAGAGTAGGTAATTCTCAAGCTCCTCTGTGCACAGGGTCTCCTTGTTAGATGGGGATGGTCTGAGGCCCCCTGGGAGCTCAGTGAAATGTCCTAATACAGCAGAGTGCAATGCACACAAAAGGCCACAACTGGCCAACCTGTAAAGAAAAGAGAGCAAGACCCCCTTCTTCAGAACTGTCTCATCTGAAGAAGGTAATAGCATGTCTTCACCCTTAGCTCACAAGCGAGAGGCCTGATTTGGTCTTGCAGAGCGAACATATGTTAGGACATCTTCACATAAGACAACTGTCTGAAGATCCCTTGGGTAGAGGATATAAGTTTAAGGCTACACTTAACAGCAGGGGAAAATACGGTCCCCTGTTCATCAAAGGTGGAATGTGTGAGGTCCCTTATATACAAGTGTACTGTACACCACTCATCAAAGAAGCTTCTTTTTGCAACAGATGCAGGCTGCTGAAGAATCCCACAACTGGTCAGACACACAGAATATACTTCTGAGAGATGCCCGGTCCTAGGTGATGTATCTGCAGTGAAGCCTCTACATGTAGGACTCGTGGAATACAGCAGAATGGAAGGGAGAGTGTTAAACAGAAAACTAATGCGTCCCTCAACTCTCACTGGTGAACCTTCCTTATACAATAGGGTAAAAAGCATACAAAAGGCCACAAGTGGCCAACTTTCAAAGAATAAGAGACTGCAGCGTGTGTCTTTCCCTGGAGAGGACTCCTATATCAAACCTCTCCCACCCATGGCCCAGGGATCATTTCGGAAGAAGAGGCGGAAAGATTGCAAGACCCAGGGTTGGTCCCTGAACATAGGGAATCAGAGGCTTTCAGGTGAATGGGAGCTTGCATGTGTGAACTTTGGCAATGGGGGCATAGAGCTCAGGACCCATGCCAACTCAATCAGACAAGGGCCCAGAGTGGAGCGAGGGAAATGGGTGATGGGTCAGCCCCAGTATGGGAGCTATTGGAGACTGATTACTGCTGGGGGAGGCAGAGTAGGCATCAGCAATGATCTCTAGATAGGCTGGCTAGACTCCAGTGAATTAATTTGTACCAAAGGACCTCTAGGTACAAATGCTTGACTTGATAGGGTTTTAATATACATGGCAGAATACATGAGGTCTGGTGGGGGCTGGGGGACATGGATGGGAAGGGGGTCTAAATTTGATTAGGAGCTGTGGTATGAGAACTACAAAAGCTCACTGAAAGTTGTGTTTGTTTTCGTTTTTTCAAAAACAAAGATGGAGAAGTTTTGAGGTCTCCTTGTCGGATGGTGAAATTTTGACGTTCTCTCAGGGGAAGGTTTATTTCCAAAGTTCCTTCATATTAGGGGAAATTCTTGGCTATAGGAGATAAAAAGCTATATTCCTTTGGACAGAAGATTCCGATCTTAAGCCACATTTTCTGTGATGGAAGGTGCAGATACTTCCTCATGACCTTCCAACTCTTCTTGGCAGTATAGAATTTACAAATCATCAGCCTGTTTCCATGTAGTCCCTGTACTCAGATGAGTCCCTGGTTCCTCCAATATCCCACTCTGCTCTATGGCTCAGTGTTCGATAAAGACTCTGGCTCAGAAGCGTGATGAACTGGTTTCATTCCTCAAATGTAAACATATACCCAATACTAAGTAGAGGTTGAAGGGAAAATGGATTCTACAGTGTTCTCTATTCTACACACATGAGTACCCACACATCTACAGACATCCATCATACAACACATCTATAGGGTGGGGAAAAAATTAAACATTTTAAAAAATCCCATGGGTTTTAATTTTACAAGCAACTTTTCTTTGTAAAGTCATTAATCTTTTCCAGTTCCTGGGAAAATAAATGAGCCCGGTTCCCAGATTCTTCTTGTTAAAAGCTCAAGAACGCCAAGAGCATCCACCACTCCTAACCCAGCAGCTTCTGCCCAGGCACTGAGCACGTGTGCCAGACTTCTGGCTTTGAATCCTGGTTCAGCACAAGTTCCAACCATGCTCCTGCATGTGAGACCTAGCAGGTCCCCCTAGTCTTGAAAGTCACAGAGTTGGAAGTGCAATATAGCAGGTCAGACTGTCCAGTATTGCAGGGGCACAGGGGTCACGGGTGGTCTCCCTTCAATGAGTTGCAGAAGAAAGCTCACGACTAGGATGGTCACAGACCAAGTACGGCCTTTGCCTGCAAAATCAGCTCCAGTTAGCAGAGGCAGTCCTCCTCATGAAGAAGGGCTCCAAAGTCTAGAGACAGGCTTTGATCTAGGAATGAGACTTGGTCTGCAAGACCCTACATCTACTTTTGGGTGAGGTGCTGATTTATGGGTAAGGGAGATGTCATGTGTCCCCAGCCTCTTCCCAACACACAATCTTGGGGTGCAGGAACAGCATCAGACTTGGTGGAGACCATCTCACCTCTGCAAATTTGAAGCCTCAGCATGTTGGTGTTGGATCCCCAGGAGGATAGTTAAAGATGGCAGCCGAGAAAAGCTGGGGACAGCAATTTCACTATCTGTTGTGGAAAATCTTGTGACTGATTTTGCCTTTTGCCTTACATACCTATCATGCTGGAATGCAGTGCTTCCTGTGTCTTATCAGAGAGAAACCGATGTAAGTCACATGGTTTCCAGGAATCCAAAACTTAGAGAAACTGACACTTATCATGCTAATAAGGCATCTGGCCCGCTAGATTGTAATAGGATACTAGTCTTCCATGCTAATAAGAGATCCCATATGCTGTGTTACGATTGGACTATTACCCCTATATAAGCCCGTGCTTTCCTGCAGTAAAGCAGATCTGTGTCACTGAACCTGGTCTCCTGCATCTGAATGCTGTGATGCTGGCGCAGACTCCTCACCAGCCCTGGGGTCCAGACCAGATGACTGATCGGAGGAACTGAGAGAGCAGGAGAGCAACCATAGCTAGAGGAGAGCAGCCACAGCCGGTGACCACAGCTATCCACCAAACCTTCCCTGGAGCTTCTACTCCCATAACCTCCAGTCCCAAACCTGCCATCTGCTCCTAACATTCTCCCTGGCAAAATGTGCTCCATGAATCACTTTCTCTGTGGGACTGTGATGTTCTCAATGAGATGCTTAGGAAGCAACACACATGTTCATCCCCTGAGACTCGCCTCTCCCAACGCATCTCTCCTAAACAGAGACAGTTTCCTTGTCTCCCATGGAATCAAAGCTACAGAGACCGATCAATCTTAATTAAAGGAGAAACAGAGAAAATGGTGGTTAAAAAGGGTGAAGGGGATGTCCAAATTCAAGGTTCATGCTTAGAATTTCACTGGAGAAAACTTCTCAGGCCCACCACAGAACTGCCCCGCCAGTCCTTTCCTCTGAGCCTCCCCATCCCAGTCCTGTCCTTCTTAGAGATCTAAGAGTAACTACAAAACCTTCCAAGGCATGTTGGCCTTGCTGTTTACCTGCTGCTTCTTCACCCTTCCAAGGCAAGCTCAGGAGAACAAGGCACTTTAGTTTGGTTCACAATTGTATTGTCTGACTCTCTGATGGGGAATTCCATAAAATTTATGTTGGAATGCAACACAGAGAGAATTCAGGTGGAAAGAGTAATGTGGGAAAAATAACTACAGGATCTGAACCCTGTTTCTCATCATTTCACAATAAAAAATGTCATGGTTTATTTTTATTCATGGTAATATACATCATGAGATGTTATTATTAAATTAATTATCACTATTAATTTAAATTTTGACTATTAAAATGAATACTTGAAATTTTTTGATAAGTTCCTTAATATATCTATTGACACGTGAATATTATTTTCCTTCACTTTATTAATAATGAATTCATATTTGATATTCATATACAATATTAATGTAGATCTATATATTTTAGCTGTAATGAAATATTCATATATTCAAATTTAATTATGCAATATCTAAGATGTGTGCTATATAAGGAACCCATCACATTTGGGAAGAAGGCAAAGGGACCTTGGGTAGAGAGCAAATGTTCCATTCCCTCTTGAACAGAAGTGGAAATTCCCACATCATCTTGGATACATTTGAAGTTATGAGGCACCATAATGAGATAGAATATCTATGAGGCCTCCTTCGTCAGATGGAGAAGTTGTGATGCAAACTTGGAATGACACAAATGTGTTTGTATTATTATTTAGAGGGGCCCGTTTGAAACTTCATGGCAGAAGCTCTTGATGACCGTTACTTAGCAGGCATTAGTTCCGAGACTCCCTTTGCAGGAAAGAGAAGATATGAGACCACTTGGCCAGAGCAGAATGCCTCAAGGACCCTGTCCTACTTTGTTTCTTCATTGCTGTGACAATATACTCTGACCACTACCAACTTGGGGAGGAAAGCATTTATTTAGCTTACATATCCCAGGTCACAGTTCATCCAGTAGCCCAAGGTAGGAAATCAGGGCAGGAATCTGGAGGCAGGAGCTGGAGCACAGGCCACAGAGGAATGCTGCTCACTAGTTTTCTCCCCTGGCCCTTGCTTAGCTTGCTTTCTTATGCAACATAGGCCCACCTTCCCAGGTATAGTACCACCCATAGTGGTCTGGGCCCTCCCACATCACTCATCAAGAAGATGCCCCTCAGACATGGCCATAGGCCAGTCCAATAAAGGAAATTCCTGGATTGAGGTTCCCTCAACCCAGGTGTGTCAAGTTGACACTAAAGGTATCCAACACAATTGACCCCCTGTCAACTTGACACACAAAAACATCACTATTAAACCATAACCTTTCCAATTATTGTCCCCAAGATATGATGCTAACATTAATATCACAACATGACAGTACAACCTTAAAAACCCCACAGTCCTTAAAAAATCCAAGCACTTAAAAGTCCATAGGCTCTTTTAAAAGTCTCTTAACTGGGGGGGGGGGCTTCTGTAAAACCCAAAACAAGTACTGTCTTATTTCAAAGGGCAGAATTGGCACACCTACGGGGTTAACCCCATGAAGAAATGGGCCTCAGATCTTACTCTTCTAGTCAACATGATCAAAAGCATGCTCCATCTAATTTAGTAGTGCACAAACCTTCTTCTGTAAAACAGTCATCAAGAACTTCCCATTTTGTCAATGGACTTTGAAATGGGCCCCTCTAATTAAAAGTATATGAGATTTCTCTTTCTGCTTCAGTGAGTCTCAGACATTGTCCATCTCCCAATGGAGGACTCACCCATATTTGATCTCATTATGGGACCTCAAAACTTCCCTATCTATTCAAAATGATGTATTTTTCCAACAGTGCCAGTCATCAAGAACTTCCCATTTTGTCAATGGACTTTGAAATGGGCCCCTCTAATTAAAAGTATATGAGATTTCTCTTTCTGCTTCAGTGAGTCTCAGACATTGTCCATCTCCCAATGGAGGACTCACCCATATTTGATCTCATTATGGGACCTCAAAACTTCCCTATCTATTCAAAATGATGTATTTTTCCAACAGTGCTAGAGAGCCTGGGACATTGGTACTCTAGAAAAAAGTCCTTGTAAACTTTACCATCTTCCCAAGGGAAACTGAATCCTAATCTAATATTCCATAGATATCAATTATTACTTTAAAATTGTGAAAACAATTTGAATATTCACATATTTTACTATATATGCAATTTATACCTCTACAAATACATAGACTATGGATAGGTATCACTTAAATGCATACTCTCTTATTATTAAATTGGAGAGTAATTTTAAAGTCAAAAGATACATTAACAATCTTTATGCAAAATTTGAAGAATTCATTTAAGTAGTTTATATTTAATTTAAGATCAATAATGAATCTAATAATATTATTCCATGATATGCATTGCAATAAAAGAAAACATGAAAGTTTTTCTAGCTAAATACAGGACATGAAAACCAAGGATTGGGTCCTGAGGCCATTTTGCCCACATGGCTCCTTCCACCCACATTCTGTCTGCTCAAGTCCACATGAATTTCATGGGATTCCCCATTAGAAAATTAGAGAATACAGATGTGAACCAAGTTAAGCACCTTCATCTACTAAGATAGTTGTGTAATGGTGTGTCACGGTGTGTAGCACTACATAAATGTCACTACGACTATGGAGGCATGGGATTGATACCAAGAGCTCTAATATGGACAAGGCTGGGGTGCGGTCAGACTCATAGTAAAAGTGTCCCAACTCCTACAGGGTGTGCTCAGGCGTGGTTTATGCATTGAAACTAAACACAACACTTTAGCTTGGAAACTTCTCTACCCCCTGTTGACTGTCATGTTACATTTTTTTTTCACCTTTGTTTAGAACTGATCTCAGTGACTCATTCTTTAATTTTACAGGAAGTTCTCGGTGGGGGTGTGTCTATAGGAGACAGGGAAAGATTTTTTTTTTTACTTAGGAGAGATGCATTGGTTGGATGTCACTGGATGAGCATGTGTGCTGACTCTGAGTCATCGAACTAAGGACGTCGCAGACCCACAGAGAAACAGATTAACGGGGCACATTTTCCCAGGAAGGTAGTTTAAAAGGAATGCCAGGTTAGTGGCTGTAGGTTGTGGGGATGGACGCTACAGGGAAGACATGGTGGATGGGGAAATGGCAGACTCCTGCATTCTTTGCCTCCTCTCCTCATCCTTCCTCTTCCCGGGGGATCCACCATCAGAAGTGGGGCACTGTGAATTTCCCGAGGCCTCTCTGTGTCCACTGAGCCTGGTGGCATTTCTTTAGCCCGACGGAACGTGCTGGGAAAAGACCGAGGATACGTGATGCCTCCCTGTATCTCCACACCACCACCTCACCCAAAAGTAGCTGCAGGCTGAGTCTCATTCTCAGAGCACAGCCTACGGCCTGCCTCTGCCTGGAGACCTTCTGCCACCTCGGGAGGAGCACCTCCATTCAACTGATCTTGCACACTTATAGCAATCTTCACGGTGAACTTCCTCCTGCAGCTGCTTGGAGGGCGGCCACCTTCAGCCTCGTGCCCCTTCAAGAAGTGGGCAGCTTAATCTGCGGACTATGCTTCTTCTTCATGGACGTGCTAGTCTATAGAGGGATCCGCTAAGTCTCGTGAATGGCAGCATGCCACTGGTACAGACTCCCCTGAACGCTACCGGCCCCCGAGAAGAAGCCCATTCTAGTTGCAGGTGTGCGTGTGGGTGCATGGTAGGTTGCACCTGGTTTCCCAGTAACGGTGCATGCCCGTCTCGAGAGCTGGAGCTCGCGCTCGGTGCCCGTGCAGAGGCTCGTAGGTTAGCAGTGCTAAGTGTTCCTGGCCCTTTGTGAACTTCCAGCAACTAATTTAGATCTTCGCTCATTTATTTTCCTGGCAACTGGAAAGGATCAATGAATTCTACAAAGTATCTTTGTTTATAAAATTAAAGGTCACGCCCTTCCTTTAAATGTTTAATATTTTATTGTCTTTTGTATCTGTGTGCATGATATAGGTATCCAGAGGTGTGTGTGTGTGTGTGTGTGTGTGTGTGTGTGTGTACTCACTTTTAC
>NW_008343967.1:19978-21992 GCF_000622305.1 Nannospalax galili
CACCAGAGCCAATTTTCAGGGTGGGCTCTTGGAAGGGGCAGGGAACCCACAGGGGCTTAGGGACCACATGGAATGAGGCTGATGATGTGTACATTCTGCATGTGTGGGGAGAGCTGGAAACTGATGATGCAGTGGTTCAGACTTCCATCACTACAAAGCTGGTTTGAGGTCCTTGATGCTGAGTTTAACAGTCAGAGCCCAGAATCTAGGACATTATTACCTTAGGCCAGTCTTTAAAGATGGACTGAACCATCCTTCATGGCCAGACTTTGGCACATAAATGTAAGCATAGTGAAGGGACCTGACAGAGGAATGCCATGTAGTCTGTCATAAGAAAGCTCAGACTGCTGTAAAGTCACCACAGTTATGAGAGATTACAGTTGTGATCCTCAGTTGTTCAAAGAGGGCATGTCAGATGTTGTTTGTACAAATGGCTAAGATCTAACACATTTCAAACCAAAAGGTCAAAGCCTGAGTGAGTCCTAGTTCCTAGAGAGAAGGTCTGTGCCCACTCTGATGTATGTAAGTCTGAGGCTCTTTGGGGGCGAGGGAGAAAGCTTAGGTCTGCACCGATCTCTCAGGATGGTGGAGATCATGATGCTGCATCTGAGGAAGCCTGGAGAAAACGGAAGTTCAAATGACCTTGGGTAGAGAGGGAAGAGCTGAGTCCTCACAACTAAATGGAGAAAGTCTGATTGGAGATTTCCATTCTTCATGGGTAAAGGGAGATGATGCACTGTTTCCTTATTCACAGGTGGTAGGACTGAGTCCACTTGGTTCTAGAAGGAAGCTGGGAAGCCCCTTTCAATAAAAGGGCAAGATGTAAGGGCCCCTTTTTAAAATATTCTTATTTTTAATTTTTTAATTTTTCATTATTTTTATTTTATTTTATGTGTATGACTGTTATGCCTGCATGTAGTTAAGTGCACCCACGTCGAGCAATACCCACGGAGGACAGAAGAGGCTGTCAGATCCCCTCAAACTGGAGTTATGGACAGTTGTTAGCTCCCATGTGGGTGGTGGGATTTGAACCCGGGCCTTCTGCAAGAACAGTCAGTGTTCTGAACCACCGAGCCATCTCTCCAGCCCCAGGTCCCCTTTTCTAACAGGTAGAAGATTTGAGGATACTTAAGGCATAAGGGACCTTTTCAGGAACTTTTCACTCTGCGAAGGTCACTTGGTAATTTCCCCTTGTCTGATGAAGGGGCTTCCAATCTTTCCCTTAGCCAAGAGGACATCAGATCTTCCCTTCCTCTTTAGTGGAAACTCAAACTTGCCTCATCTGACTAAGGAGTCTTGAGACCTTCTCCCTTTTCCTAAGTGGGCTTGAGACCACCCCACGTGCCCAGTGAGGATTCAAACATACTCTAAGTAACCAGGCCTTGACTTTCTTCCTTTCACAAAGGGAATCTCAGATCTACTCACTCTGACCATAGGGACACCACAATTCCCTGTCTATACCATGGGTCCTTAAACATGCATCCTCTTGCCAAAGAGATCTCAGACCTAACCTTCTGATCAACATCTTTCCAGATCTTCCGCTTTAGATAAAGGGGGCCTGAGTTATGTACCTGCTGACCAACGTGGGGCATTCAACCTACAGATTCTATCCAGTGGTACCTCAGGTATTACTGCTGTGAACAAATGGGCCTCAGATCTTACTTCTACTCAATGGGGTCAGAAGCATGTTCCATCTAACTTAGGGGGCCACAGACTTTCTCCTTCAGTGTTAGGGCCATCAAGACTTTCCCCACCTGTCAATGGACCCTCAAATGTGCTCCTCTAACTAAAAGGGTGTGACATTTCCCTCTGTGCCTACGTGACCTCAGACTTTCCCCAACTGCACAAGGAAGCAGTTACAGACCACCATAATGCCTGAAAATTTTCTTATCTGGCCAAGTTGGTAAGGGAATTTCACCATCTCTCCAAGAGGACTGGAACATTCGCCCTCTACCCAAACATCCCTGCTGTCTTTTCCTTTTTCCAAAGGGTTCAGGTTCCATATGATATATAT
>NW_008343967.1:22190-25219 GCF_000622305.1 Nannospalax galili
TCTATGGGCATTGCACGATACAGGTGCACTTACCTACATGCAGGCAACACACTCATACACATAAAAGTAAAATAATAAATAAGATAATTTTAAAAGAAATTCAGTATAAAATTAATAACTGACATTTAACCTCACAGTCATAACTAATTAAATAATTAATAATACATCATAGATATTACATAAAAGTAAATCATTAAATTCTTTCCTGGCAAAGTGGAGGAGGTGAAAAACTAGGATCCAGGTGGCTAATTTTCTCATCCTGCTCTTTGCACCTGAAGCCTCTCTGCTTGTGGATCAAACATGAGCTTCAAAGGATTCCCCGTCAGAGAGTGTGACAATACGATTGTGATCCAAGCTAAGTGCCTTGTCCTGCTGAGATAACTGTGTAAGTGTGTGGAGACAGCAGGTAACGGACAGCAGGTCAGTACCCCTCAGGAGGTTTGGGAGTCATTCCAAGAAGGCTAAGGAGCAGTAGACTAGGATGGACTGAGGCTCAGACTAAAGTATTGGCAGGTGTGTGTTTGGACCTGGGATGTTTCCTGCACTGAAACTCCAAACAGTCTTCCTGGAGTGAACCTTTAATTTGGAAATTCACCAGTTCTCTGGCAAAGGCCATTTTTCTCTGTTTCCCCGTTCATTAAGATTTATCTTAGTGGTGTATTCTTTAAGGAAATGTCTCTGTGGAACTGTCCTCATGGAATGCAGAGAAAGTGCCTCCATTTAGGAGAGATGGATTCGGAAAGGTGAGTCTTAGTGGATGAACATGTGTGTTGCCTCCCAGGCACCTCACTGAGGGCATCACAGTCCCACACAGAAACCGATTCTTGGGACGTATTTTGCCAGAAAGATCAACAAGAGGAGGTGGCAGGTTGGAGGTTGGAGACTGAAGGTTCTGGGAGTGGAAGCCACTGGGAAGTCATGGTGGATGAGAAAATTGCTATCTGCTTCCTTCCTTGACTCCTATCCTTTCATGTCCTCCTGGGGATCCATCAACATATTGAGGCTTCAAATTTATGCAGGTGAAAACCGTCTCCACCAAGTTTGTTGCTGTTTCTGCTGCCCAAGGTTGTGTGATGGGAAGACTCTTGAGACACACGATGTCTCCCCTCTGTCCAGGCCAGCACCACACCCAGGGGAGCACCAGGGTCCTGAAGATCAAGTCTTATTTCCAGAGTTCCTCCTACGGCTTTTCTTTCCCTGGAGGCCTTAGAAGTGTCACCTCCACCGAACTTGTCCTGATCCTGCGGGTACAGGGCCATACTTGGGCAGCAGCAATCCTGGTGGTCAGCTTTCTTCTGCAGCTCATCCAAAGGTGCCTGCCCATGAGCTCTGTGCCCTGCAAAACCTTGGCCAGCTTGGCCTGCAATGTCGTGCGTCTACCTCGGTGACTAGGTTTGTAAACAGACCTGGTAGGTCACATCTGTAGGAGTGTGCCCCACTGGTTGGAACTCTCAAGGACCTTGGAGATGTCAACTTGTTCTTATTCCAGCAGGGCATCAGGGCTCGTGGTAGGTTGTGTCCAATCCCCAGTTAACATGTTTGGCTCATGAGGTGGTACCCGCAGATTGGGATCATTGTTGAATCAAGGTTTGAGGCCCCGATGGCTGACATATGTTCAGTGCCTGTGCAAAAGTTCATGGGTTAGGAGTGTTGGGTGCTCCAGGGCCTTTGGGACCATCTATGATGGACAAACTGAGAACTAGACTCATGTATGTCCTTAGCAACTGAAACTGATGAGTTCTTCCAAGGAAAGTGATTTTTTTAAATGAAAGACATAGGATTTTTAAAAAATAGTTTACATGTATTCTTATTATTATTAATCGTGTGTGTGTGTGTGTGTGTGTGTGAAGAATGTGTGGACAGGTGTGCAAGTTAGAGGACAACTTTAAGCCCATTTTTCCTTGAACCTGTACATAGATGCTGGGGTCTGATTTCAGTTTGAGAATTGAATTCCGTTCCCCATTCTTCAGAACAAGACCCTTTATCCATGGAAGAGCCATCTTGCAGGGTGGGCTCTTAGAGGGAGCAGGCAACTCACGGGGATGTAGGGACCCCATGGAGAGAGGCTGCAAATACGCACATTCTATAACACCAAGAACTTTTAGAAGCAATGAGGCGGTGCCTATTCAGACCTAAACCTTGCCCCATGAGGACCTCAGAAATTTGCCATCTGACAGGGAACTTTGAAAGTTTTCCACCCTTTCCAAAGGACTTTACACCATCCCTTCTCCTCCAAATGGCACATCATACCTACACCCTGTACCCAAGGAAATCCAACACACGGAAGGTGTAAGTCCTCTTAGGGAAGAAGATGATGTAAGGCCCCCTTGGACTCAGACCATCCCCCTCTGTCCAGTGGTTCACAAGGCCTAATGTACCCAAATAGCGTAAGAATACTCCACTGTGCTCTACTATGCCTATCCCCCTTTACAAAAGTGGACCTCAACTTTCTTTTTCTACCCAACAAGGCCTCAGACCTGCCCCTCTGAATCCATGGGCCCAACACCTGGCCCTGGTGACCAAGGTCCTCAGATCCTTAATGAAGGAGTCTACAGGCCTAAGAACTAGACCTGAGCTCTTCCTCCTCTTAGCAATGGAACTCAGAATTATACTCTGTCCCCAAAAGGATCCCAGTCTATCTTCTGCCCAAGAGGCCCCATCAAACCTCCTGAAGAAGCTGCTGCAGAAATTTTATTTCTGCCTTAAGAGACTTCCATTCTTCTTCCTGTCCTTCCATCAATTCCAGGGCTCCTCCCCACCATGGGGCCTTCCAACCTTCCCATTCTGTTCAAATAACCCTCAGACCTCACCCTTTTTCCCGAGGAGGCCTCGTCCATATTCCATCTCATCTCGGTGCCTCAGAACTTTCCTACCTGTCCAAGGTGATGTGAGAATTTCACCATCTCTCCAAGAGGGCCTGGGAAATTCTTCCTCTCTAGAATGGTCCCTCTAACTTTTGCCATGTTATCAAAGGGGGTGAGTTTCTTATAATGACACGTATTAGTTATCATAGAGTAAAATTTGAATAG
>NW_008343967.1:26053-35213 GCF_000622305.1 Nannospalax galili
TTTATAAATAGCATTTAATTTAATAACAATAATTAATGAATTATCATTGTTCTATGATATGTATTACATAAAAGGAAACCATGAAATTGGAGGTGGAGGGGAGGAAGTAAAAATCCAGGAATCCAGTCCTGTGGTTATTTTTTCCTATCCTGCCGTTCCATCTGAAAATTCTGTGCTCATGGTTCAAACATGAATTTCATAGATTGCCCATCAGAAAGTCAGAGAATTCAGGTGACAACCAAGCAAAGTGCTTATCCCTGCTGAGCCTGATATGTAGAGGGGTGGAGTAGACAGGCACACACTGTCAGCACACCTTGGGAGGCATGGTATTGATACTGAGATCTCAGACTGGGAAAATATTGTGTTGAATGAGGCTCAGATTAAAGCACTGGCCTAGCAGGTGTAGATGGGATCGGGGTGGGGGTCTGGAGAGAAACTCTAAACATTAGCCTTTAACATGGAAACATCCCTGGTCCGTGATCATCAGTTTTCTCTCCTTCCTCTTCTGTTAAGAATGATCTCGGTGATGTGTTGTTTCATGATACAGGAAGTTATTTGTGTGCTTAACCGCAGAGGAGAGAGGGAAACAGTGTGGACTTGGGAGACAAGCTTGAGAACAGTGTGGACTTGGGAGACAAGCTTGAGGAGGGTGGGCTTCAGTGGAATATTTATATGTATTGACTGCGGTCAACTGAGGATGTTACAGTCCCACAAAGAAACAGATTCATAGGGTACATTTTCCCAGGGAGGTAGTTAAGACAAGATAGAAGTTCTGGGACTCCAGGCTGGGTGCTTCATGGAAAGTTTGTTGATTAAATAAATTGCTGACCTGTACCTTCCTTGGCTCCCATCCTTAACTGTCCTCCTGGGGATCCATCATCATCGTGTTGAAACTTGGAATTTGCAGAGGTGAGTCTCCAGCAAGCCTGTACCTGTTTCTGCAGTCCAAGCAGGTTTGGTGGGAAAGAGGCCTAGGGCACAGGATGCCTCCTCTCTCGAAAGGCCGGCACCTCACACAAAAGTAGCAGCAGGATCGTGGAGACCGAGTCTCATGCTCAGAGCAGAGTCTACGACTATCCGTTGCCTGGAGAATTTCCCCTAGCTCGTGAGGACCACCTTCGTTCTACTGGTGCTGATGTTGCAGGCCCTGGCTGTGCTGGGCAGTGGCATCTTGCATAGTGAGCTTCCTTCTGAAGACACTTCATGCTGGGCAGCCCATCATGTTTGCCAGCTTGGCCTCCTTGATTGTACCTACAGCTCAGGTCTCATAGGGCTAGACTGGGATCCAGTATGTCTTGCACGCTCCACTGGTTGGAGCTCTCCTGAATCCAGGAGATGCCACCTGCTCGCACAAAGAAGACTATTCTGATTCCAGCTCCATGCGAGGACACAGGGTAGGCTGTACCCGGGTAACAGGAACAGTGCCTGGCTCACCGTGGTGGCAACCACCATTGGAACCCGTGCTGAACCAGGGTTCCAGACTCCAAGAGTGGCGCGTGCTCAGTGACTGTTCAGAAGCTCCTGGGTTAGAAGTACCAGGTGCTCCTTGCCCTTTGTAAACTTTTAACAAAGAGAAACTGAGAACCGGGCTCATTTACTTCCCTGGCAACTGAAAATAAAGTTTTTTATTCTGTATAAGTATGTATGATGGGTGTTATAGACGTGTGTCCAAGATTGAGGACACTGCGAAGACCGTTTTTCCTTCAGCCTCCACATAAAATCTGGGATCAAATTTAGGTTCCAAGATTGAATTCAGTTTTCCAGCCTGGGAAGCAAAAGCCTTTACCCACCACTGAGCAGTGGGGAAGGGTGGGTTCCTGGAACCGGCAGGGAACTCACTGGTGTGTTGGGACCAGACGGAAAGAGGCTAACGATATGCACATTCTGTGCTACCAACTAGAGCTGGAAGTTGAGGAGGCTGTTTGCACCTTGCACCACTGTAGAGGTGCCCTAAGACCTTCATCTTCTGACTAAGGAAATATAGGCCTTTGTCCCAGACAGTCAGCCGGGCGTGGTGCCACATGCCTTTAATCCCAGCACTTGGGAGGCAGAGGCAGGCAGATCTCTGTGTGTTCAAGGCCAGCCTGGTCTACATAGTGAGTTCCAGGATCGCTGAGGCTGCAGGGAGACCCTGTCTCAAAAAGACCAAAAAAAAAAATAATTTAATAATATTATTCCATAATATACATTACACAAAAGTAAACCATGACATTTTGGGGACCCAAAAAGAAGAGATAAAATACTAGATCCGAGTCCTGTGGTTGTTTTTCCTACATTACTCTTTCTACTTGAAGCCCCTCTGTTTATGCTTCAAGCATGAATTTTGTGGGACTTCCCCATCATAAATGCACAGGATACAGGCGTAAACCAACAAAGTCCCTTTTCCTGTTGAGCTAGCTGTGGAGACAGCAGATAAACACTACGGCCTGTACATCTCGCAAAGCATGGTATTGATACCAAGATCTCAAACTGGGACAATACTGGGTGGGGTGAGGCTCAGCTAAAAGCACTGGCATAGCAGGTGTGTGATGGGCTCTGGGTGGATATCTGGATAGAAACTCTAAACATGAGCCCTTAGCTTGGAAAGTCACCCGGTTCCTGGTTACATCAGTTTTCTCTATTTTCTCTTTATTAAGATTGATCTCAGTGATGCATTCTTTCGTTTTAAAGGATGTTCTCTGTGGGGTTGTCTTCAGGAGAGACAGGGATACAGTCTCTAATTAGGAAAGATGCTTTGGGAGGGCTGAGTTTCAGTGGGTGAGCATATTTGTTGACTCTGGGGCATTGTGAGGAGGATGTCACAGTCCCACACAGAAACTGAATCATGGAGGATATATTTGCAAGGAGGTAGTTAAGATGTACTGCAAGTTGGAAACTAGAGGTTGTGGAAAAGAAAGGTACAGGGAAACCTGGGTGGAGAGGGGAACGTTTTGACTACTGCTTTCCCTGATTCCTCTACTTTTCCCAACCCACGTCCCGGGATCCACCATCAGAGTTGAGAGACTGTGAATTCCGAGGGGTCACACTGTCTCTACCCACCTTGGTGACATTTTTGCAGCACAGGGGCACTTGATGGGAGGAGGCCTAGAGCACATGATGCCTCAACACCCTCCTGACCAGCACCTCACCTAAAAATAGCAGCATGGTTGTACAGGCCAAGTCCGATCCCCAGAGCACAGACAATGTGTTTCCCTTGCTTGGGAAACGTCTCCTGCATCCCAAGGTGCCTCCTTCCGTTTCAGCTGATGCTGATGTTGTAGGTGTGGGGTGTGGTAAACCTGGTCTTGAGAGTCTTTCTGCAGCTGCTTCCATGGGCTTTGTCCAAGAACCTGGTGCCCCTGCAAGTCCAGGCCTTCAAGATACCGCCTCCTCCAAAGTGAGTTGTGTGTTGTAGAGGGACCTGCTAGGTCTTGCCTCTGAGAGTGCGCCCCACAGGTTGGGGCTCTCATAACCCCAGGAGATGTCACCTTCCCTTGAACAAACCAGTTCTGAGTCCAGAGGGGCACATGGTAGTTGTAACAGGTGTCTAGTATCTGTGCTTAGCTCCTGAAGGGGAATTCGCTTTTTAGCATCTGTGCTTAACCAAGATTCCAGGCCCTAAGGCACAAACATGCTCAGTGCCTATATAGGGGCACGTAAGTTAAAAGTGCTGGGTGCTCCTGGCCTTTTGTGAGTTTCTAACATGGAAAAAATGAGAACTGGATTTATTTATATCCATGTGAACTGGGAGGGGAGGGGATGATAAACTCTGCAATGGAAAAAGTTTTCAGAAATTGAAGTCCATAGGATTTCTTTAAATCTTTAAGCTTTCTTAATTCTGTGTCTGTGAGTTTATGTTGCATGTGTGTGGTGGTGGCTGTGCACCTGTGTGCATGTCAGAGGACAACTGTGCAGTTCATTTCTCCTTCAGGCTATACGTAGATGCTGGGGTCCAGGATTGAATTCAGATTTCAAGTCCAAGATTGAAGTCAATTTGCCAGCCTTGGAAGCAAGAGGCTTTATCCACTGAGCCACCTTAAAGGGTGAGTTCTTAGAGGGGACAGGGAACTCACCCAGGCTTAGGGACCAAACTATACATAAAAAAAACACTATCTCGTGAAAATCCTAGTCCTTATCTAGTTCAAAGTAGAATTATGAGTTGACAAAAGATATTCCAGTGAGCACATATGGAATATATGTGTTAGTTCCTTTTCCATATGCTGCTATAAAATGTCTTAACAAAGTACCTTACGGGAGAAAGTCTTTATTAGTTCACAATTTCAGCATCCTTTTAGGAGCTTGTACCAGCTGATCCTATCAAATCCACAGTCAGTAACAGAGCGTGCAGGCTCGTGCTCTGATCTGTTTCTCCCCTTTTATAAACCCGTTATAGGGAATGGTGCCCCTGGCCCCCGACTGCATAGATCTTCCCACATCAATTAACATTATTAGGACAGTCACCCATAGACATGCCCCATGCCACTGTGATCTAAAGCATTTCTCATTCAGCTTCCCTTCCCAATGGATTCTAAAGTGCATTGAATTGTTAGTTAAAATTAAATTAGTTTTTGAGGCTGAGTTTCTTACATGGACCTGGAGCTTCTTGATTCAACTAGGCTGAGCTGACCAGTCAGCAAGACCCAGTGATCTACCTGTCTCTGACTCCACAAAACTTTTATGACTAGAGTGTATCTCTCTGTCCAGCTTTGTGAATGGGTTTGGATGTTGAACTCAGGTCTCCATGGTTGTACAGCAAGCACTTTCCCAACTGAGCTGTCTTCCAGCCCTAATTTTATTTTGCATGTGTTTCAAGTTTCCAGTAACACAACTTGATGACATTTTTGGGTTTGATGTTCATGTTTTTCAATAAGGAATATTACAGAAGGCCAATGCATACATTTTAAAATTTCCATTTATTATTTTTTATGTCTTTGACTATTTTGCCTACCTGTGCAATACCTGTACAGAAAGAAGAAGATGGCTTCAGAACCCCTATAAATAGAGTTACAGACAGTTGTTATCCACTGTCTAGGTGCTGGGAACCAAACCCAGATCCTCTCCAAGAGCAGGGTTCTCTACCACTAAGCCATCTTTCAAGTACCTGTAAAGAATTTCTTTAGAAAGTCTCACCACGACCCATGAGGTGTCCCTCCATTCCCTCTCTTTGACCAAATCTGGTATTATTAATCTATGCTGCTCTTTCAACTGATTTTATTTTTACTATTTTGTTTTCATACCCAGTTTGCAACTCCTATGACCCTTCATCTTCCACGGTGATTCTGAGACTCTGCCCTCACTTCTCCGTTATTCTAGATCCTTCAGAACAAAACTAACTCAGTTATGCCTGAGAAGTCGAAAGAAATATCGAGAGTGTTGAAGACTTGAGTTGAAAGAGACTCAAGGTTCTGACGGACATGAAGCTGGATGATGAAGTCAAAAGCGTGAAAAAATGAATGGATTGCTTAGAATTCCCTTCCAGCATCAGAACAGGTCTTCATTCTTGTCAGAGGGCTATTTGCTCCATGGCTGTTAAGAACAGGCTGACTAATCATCAAGGCTCAGGTTTATCTAAGACCTTAGATGCTATGAACCCAACAGTTAAGGACTGTC
Source organism: Nannospalax galili (assembly GCF_000622305.1). Lineage (NCBI taxonomy): Eukaryota > Metazoa > Chordata > Mammalia > Rodentia > Spalacidae > Nannospalax > Nannospalax galili. The sequence goes on from NW_008343967.1 coordinate 31,643, forward strand.
CAAGGACTCTCAATAACAGAGAACTGTCCTGGTTGTCTTGTTGACCCCACAAATAGAGGAGATGGCTCTTTAGAAATTCCTTGAGGGAGTAGATGACAGAAAGCACTCAGTTAAAGGTTTTAATGTACATGATGATCAAAATGGGGTGCCCATGTATATGGAACAAGAGAGAAAGTTATTTAGCAAACAAGATGTGTACACCTGTTTGTTTGTTTATACCATATCCCAATGGAGGTTACTATAGAGCCCAAATTAATTCCCCTTTTCTCTGTAGATATGGAAATGATACATGTAAAAAAAGCAGACTTTTTCATGACAGTAATCTATTTGAAATGGTTTATGGGCTGTAGAGATGGCTCATACAAGGAAATTGACCACCATTCAAGGACGAGGGAGACAGAGTCCATGGAAAGAAGCCAGGCATGCTGAGGTGTGTGGGGAAGAAGGGACAGATGGGTCACTGGGGCTCACAGGCCAGAGAGCTGAGTGGAATCATCAAAGTTCACAAGTAAACGTGAGAGACACAGATTAAAATAGGTGAATGGCATCCTGGGGAATGAAACTTGAGGTTTTGACCTCTGGTGTCCCATGCACACACATGAATATACACACACTCTCACATACACACAATGTATACACAAATATCTTAAATTTTTATATGATATTTCATTTATTTATTTTGTATGTTTTGGGGGAGCAAGACTGTGCACGCTTCACATTGTGTGTGCAGAGGTCAGAGGACAACTTGCAGGACGTAGTTCTCTCCTTCTACCACACAGATCCAAGAGATCAAACTCAGATCACCCAGGTTTGGCACTAAGCACCATATGCATTGAATAACCTTATTGATCCACAAAAGAAAATTGCACCTAAGGACCAGGCTCTTAGCACCTGTTAGTGGAGAAAGCCACGTGTATCATCTAGAGTCACAAATCCTATTGCATCATCTATTAACACTCTGGGAAGCTATCTACTTCATATTCTGATTTTTGTTAAGTGAGCAGCCAACCCTGTGAAACTGTCCATCTGATAGTTGTCCTGTCTTGCCACTTGGCAGATAGGCACTCAGTCATGACATTTTGCAGTACCCCAAACCCTTTGTAATTTTTCCTGCTTCAGCCTTATGTTACCAATGGATTCAACCTCTCGTTCAAGCGTTCCATAAACACTGAAGGCCTTCCAGGCACTCCTTTGTATATGATATACAACTGCCTGTGTTAAGCTATGTCAGACCATAGGGAGGCAAATAAAGAATGAAATTGGAATAAACTTTGGGACTGTGGGATCTATATGTATGGGAAGACAGTTTACAGCCATCCTCTAATCTGGAGCCACCCCAAAGAACTGATGTTGATTCATAAAAATGTGGTGGAAGGTCATGTGTTGAGAAAGCAAATATGTAAACGCACAGCAGGGAGGTCCAGCTAAGAAACTTATTATGCTAAGCAACGATTCTCAAATCCCAGACAATATATTAACTTTCTAGCATGGCCTACTACAGGGGAACATTCCACTTTTCTTTAAGTCGAGACTACTCCAGGAGCCACAATTCAATAACTAATGATTTATGATTATAAGTAACTGAATTTGGTTGTAGATAAGAAATGAGGCACTAGCAAAACTCTAAAGGAGAGAGAGAGGGCCCCATGAAGTGGGTGTACAACCATAAACTGATATGAAGGCAGTGTAGGGACTGCCTACGAAGGGCACAGCATTGTCATCATTTAAATAGAGAGATAACAAGACCATATTTGCTCTCTAGTCAAAGCACTGAAGAAAAAGAACAGAACTTGACACAAATAAACTTGTAACTGGAGGGCTGTCAGAGAGTTTCTATAAGAACGTTGTTGAGCAATCTTGGAAACTTTGAACACACCTTGCATTCCACAACCCTGGAGAAAAATAAAAAGGTTACTGATGACTTGAAGGATCAAAACTTTGATCACGACATCTACATATACATACATATGTGGGGGGGTCAGTAGTAGTAATAGCAGTTGCAAGATGTAAAGGGCACAAATTCCTTTTTATAATTTTAATTATGTGTATATGTGAGTGTCTGAGTGTGGGCTTGTGCATGTGTAGGAACGGGAGTCTGCAGAGAACAGAAATGTGAACTATAACTGATCCACATAGTAGGCCATGCTAGAAAATTAATATATTGTGAGCCACCCAACGTACGTGCTGGGAACTGAGCTCAGATCCTCTGCCAAAGCACTATGCGCCCTTAACCACTGACCTATCCCTCCAGTCCCACAAAATGCTTTAAATAGACAACATAAATCTTGTGCAATGAAAACAGCTGAATACACTCCAGAAAGATCCTCAAGAGACTGAGGTTGTGGTGCAAGAACCTGGGTGAACATTTTGTAGCTCAATTGCTTTGAGATAATGTGTGCTATGCAGACATCTTGTGATAACATCATAAACAGCACTGACATTTTAGGAAAGAGCAGAGGAAAAGAAAGAAAGTAAGACCTATCTGAGAAACAAAGAAATTCAGGGAAGGTGATGTTAGAATGGACAAGGATGTCTAAATTGAAATGATGTGGCTGTTAAATTGCATCCTGGACATATATATTTATGCATATCGATTAGTGCTGCACTGAGTTTTGGTCAGTGAAGCTTCTTTTTGCCACTCTCTGTAGAGAAACACAACTGTCCAAAGTGTTGAGAATAAGTGACTGTTGGATGCTCAGCCATACTTGGGACGTTTATATCACCCTCTCCACACTCAGATGGGAGCATTGCAGAAGAGTGGGCAGAAAGATTGTAAGAGCTTCAAGAGGGGACAAGTGGTTTCTTCAGAGCTTCCCATGAACATGGCACCCATGAATGGACAGCAGCCACTGTTACATGTGGGAAGACCGCCACAGCACTGTGCCGTGTGTTAGAGAGGGCTCATGAAGCCCCAAGCCCCCTAAAAGGTCTATAAGCAGTGAGCAGTTGGGATAAGCCTCACACCTCCAGGAGGATATATGGGCAGTTAATGGTTACTTGGAGAGAGGGTAGTTTTGAACCCTTAACTTTCAGAAGCATCTGTAAGCAGTTGATATTTTCAATCTTTGCTTAAGTAGGGTGAGACAACTTTTCTTCAATGGAACTTGCCCATGCACCTGTAAATAACCCTTCAAGCATGCTCCTATAAACAGCTCCAATTAAATTCATCAAGTCACCAAATATTAAGACATCTGAGTAGGATGGAGACTAGTTGTAAAAAGGAAGGGAATCAGTCAGAATGACATGGACAAAAGAGTGTCATGAGGGATGAATATGATCAGAATACACTATATACATATTACCATGAAGCCCGTCATTATGTACAATCAATATATGCTGATAACAAACATAACAATACAAAGGGAAATGTGAACAATCAATAGAAAAAAGGAAAATATTACCAAGAGATTGCTCTAGAAAAAAAGATGAGGGTTTTATTTTTATTTTTATTTTAACGTCACTAAGGTTACTATGCCCTCTCTTACACAATAGTGGAGATGACAATTCCATGCCTGCTCCCTGAGTTCTTGTTTCATTCATAGATGATGGTGAAGAAAGGAGATGTTAGAGG
>NW_008343967.1:35517-36466 GCF_000622305.1 Nannospalax galili
ACACATGTCCCCTAATATCACAGTTGATAATACTGTATAGCCTTTCCACCATAGATGAGGTCTTTTAAATTTGCACATCTGTCAGCTACGGTTTGGATACGGTGTAAGTAACCCTACACAAAGCCTTCTGCATTATAAACTTGCTGGCTAGGTTGCTACAGATCAGAACATTTAAGAAGTGGACCTTGTAGCTGGGGAGATGGTTCAGGTAGTAAAACGCTTGTAACACAAACATCGCAACACCGGGACCTGAGGTCAACCCCTATGATTCATGTTAAAAAATACTCACCTGGACAACTGGAATCTGAGTGCTGGAGAGAGAGAGATGGAATGTCACCTGGAGCTTGTGGTCTGCAAGACTAATGGAATCTGTGAGTTCCAGGTTCAGTGAGAGACCCTGCCTCAAAAAACAAAGGTGCATCTTTCAATTCTCATCAATGAAGCTCCCTCATGTAACAGAGGGCCAGAAACACAAAAGGCCACAAATGGCCAAAACACAGAGGATAAGAGTCTGCAGAGCATGGGTCCTTGGCCAGGACACCTGTATTAAACTCCACCCGCCCCGGGCTCAGGGACCATTGTGGAAGAGGGGACAGAAAGATTGTAAGAGTCAGGGAGGAGGTGCATGACCATATGGAAATGGTCCTTCTGAAACCTGGGACCCTTCCCATACAAACCTACAGCAGTGGTGTCAGCATGCACAAGACCCTTGCAAACTTAAGCAGACAAAAACACAGCACAGAACTGTGGAAATGAACAGCAAGCCCCAATCTTAGTGGAAGAATTACAGGCAGCTGATTGCTTCTGGGTGCGGAAGAGCTGTTCTTCTCAGAGGGAGAGACTCTAGATGGACTGATCAACCTCCGGGAATGAACTTGCACTGGGGCACATCTCGGGAACACTAACTTTGCATCATGGGCCTTGGCACAAATAACAGGATGTATGAACT
>NW_008343967.1:37805-38850 GCF_000622305.1 Nannospalax galili
ATTTTGATCCATCTGTTCATTTGTTTATAGTGCACAGCTTTATTTTAATATTTCAATTTACCCTGTTTCATAGCCTGGATTACAGAATAATCACTGGTTTGTTTTTGTCGTTTTTAGTTTATATTTTTGTTTCTCGGTATGTTTGTGGCATATGTGTGTGTGTGTGTGCTCATGTGTATAGAGGCCAGAAGCCAACGTAAGTGAATCATCTTTTCCAGTCCCTCTTCACCTTATTTTCTGAGACAACATCTCTCACTAAACCCGTAGCTCACCAATCAGAGTAGGATGTTTGACCAAATGCTCCAGAAATCTATCTAACTTTGCTTCAGTACCCCTGGACAAAGAGATGTGAGCTCCATGCCTGTCCTTTCATGGCGTCTTGGGGATCAGAGCTCATGACCTCATCCTTTGTAAGCATTTAGCCCACTGGAGTCTCTCCCCAGCCCTGGTTATTGTTTAACAAATATTTCTTTCTAGAAACAGTATTATTTCCCCAAGGGTTTTGTCACTAACATGTAAACAGAGGAAAAGGATATGTATTAATTATTGCCAAATCAAATTGCCAAAATTCATCAAATAACTGAGTTTTTGACAGAAGTAAATATTTTTCAAAATAATGTAATATCCTATTAATTTTTCAGCCATTACAAATATATCAGTCACTTATATGTACCTCTTTTTTAATATTTTATTTACTTTTTTTTGGTCTTTTTGAGACAGGGCCTCCTTGTAGCCCCAGCTGTCCTGGAACTCACTATGTAGACCAGACTGTCATAGAACTCACAAAAATCCACCTGCCTCTGCCTCCCAGGGGCTGGGATTAAAGGCATGCACCACCACACCCGGCATTTTATGTATGTGAGTGTAATGCCTGCATGTAAATAAGTATGTCCATGGAGGTCTGACGATAGCATTGGATCCCCTGGGACTGGAGTTACAGATGGTTTTTAGCCACCATGTGGGTGCCGGGAATCAAATCTGGGTCCTCTGCAAGAGCAGCCAGTGCTCTTAACTGCTGAGCCAACTCTCCAGCCACACAAGTTAT
>NW_008343967.1:39290-40616 GCF_000622305.1 Nannospalax galili
TGTGTGTGTTTGTGCACGTGGCTGCAGTGTTGCAGTGTCCTTGAAGGCCAGAAGAGGACTTCGAGAGCCACCCAACTTGGGTGCTGGGAACTAAACGTTCTTCTCTGTAATTCTATGTTGTAATTAGCTTTTCTGTTTTGGTGATAAACAACCAAACATGGGGAGGGAAGGGTTTAGTTCAGCTTACATGTCACAGTCCATCATTTAAGGAAAGCCAGGTCAGGAGGTGAAGGCAGGCTGCCAGGAACTGTGACAGACACCACCACGGAGGAATGTCGCTTACTGGTTTGCTTGCCCTGGCTTGCCCAGCTACCTTTCTTCTACAGACCAGGTGCAAACACCCAGGCATGACACTGCCAACTGTGGTTTGAACAGTCCTATGTTGATTAGCAACTAATCAAATTTCCCACAGATATGGCCACAGTCCAGTCTGATCTGGAAACCACTTTGGTTGAGGTTTCCTCTCGGCAGGTGACTGCAGGCTTGTGTCAAGTTGACAACACTAAACAGCATAGAGCCTATCTACCCAGGTCTTGGTTATTATAAGCATACATGATGCAATCTCAGCTGAATTGGTCACTGTCAGACATCACCGAAACATGTCACTCAAAACTGCCCCTATTTTTCAGGTGGACTACTGGGGACCTTTACAAGTGGGAAAGGGAGCTGCCGGCGTCTCTGTCCCCACATGGAAGATTTGAGAATTGCCTGTCATGGATGGCAGCTCTGGACCATTTGTGCCTCATTCATCATGCTGCTCTGAAGCATTGTTCCACCAGTCAGAACTCAAAGAACCCTTATGAAGGTCCCTCTGAGGGTGAATTTTCTGGGTGGACACAATTGAGATGAGAGATTCTACACACATCTAATGTTTCACCCATTACCCTGGGTGTGTCTGGGAAGTTGTTTCTGGGGAAGATTAACTTACTTCACTCAGGAGACATTCCCACACAGAGTTAAAAATAGTACAAATAAATCTTTCAAAGTGTGAATGAACCATTTTCCTAATGACAGTCACCACGATTCTGAAATGGCTGTTTTTAGCATCACCTAATAAACAGAGATAATTGGGACAACATCTCTACACCCAATTTTTCCAGTCAGTAATCTTTGCCATGAAAGGGGGTAGGGGTGGCGGGGATTCACCTTCCTGGGAAATGGCATTGTAAAAGAAATTGTGTGTTTACAAGTGAGTACTAATATTCCTTCCAAAACTTATAACGGAAGGGGAAAAGGCATGTTTGCCTTTTGAAAATGATGACTTTTAGAAAATGATGACTTTTATTTGGGGAAGTTTTTTTCTTTCTTTTTTTTTTTTTTTTTTTT
>NW_008343967.1:40631-42166 GCF_000622305.1 Nannospalax galili
TTGGTTGAAATTCTGAGACCACAAAATGCCCAGTCAATTTCCCAGTTCTGTGACACACTAACACAGGAATGTTGTGTGCAGCCAAACAGGCCCTTGTGACTGGACTTCCTTTGGCACAGAGGTACATGAAACGCCCAAGGAAGCTCTCCCCAGTGGCGTTTTCCAGGCTGTGGGAAAGCCAGAAAGAATGAACTCATTGAAGTGCCTCTCTTTGCTACTGGCAGGGCCTTCAAAGGATTCCAGGGGGGCTGAATTCTTTTGCCCCAGAAAATCAAGAAGGTAAAACCCTCAAGTCCCTCTTCTTGGGGAAGATTGGCAAGCTCCCCTCTCTCCTCCCACCGTAAAAGGAAATTACTGAAAATGCTTCCAACATCCAAACAGTTCAACAAATCGCTTTGTGCGGTACCTGATCTTTGAAGTCGTGCAGTTCTGTTCCTGCAAACTCGGGTCCCTCTCTGCCCATCCATCAAAGGCTCTTTGCAATTAGTGTTTGCAAGAGGGCTCCCGCACACAGCCAGAGCCGGTCAGTAAGGAAGCAGCCAGCTTTGACTATCTTGGTCTGTGTGGACAAGGGAAGACCTAGGGATCAAGATGTGAGGATATTTGCCTAGTTCCATCAATGCAGAGTGTGGAAAGCTTTTTGAAAACCTTAAATTTGCAACTGTTTTATCTGAGAGAAATAAGGAGCAGAGAATTTCTCAACCTTTACCTTGTACGATAGTTTTTTTAAAAAGACCTTGAAGTCTCCTGCCAACCCTGAGGGCTCCGTAGATGTTTGTAGGAAGTTGTAAAGCAGAGTGCCCTTCTCCCTCCCTTGATGCTATTAACTTCCATGTCTTTAGGTAGCCTTTTAACCACTTAATAGACATTTGTAGCCTGCAGAATACAACACTAGCACCCCAAAGGATATTTGCAGTGCCCAGGAGCTTGTAATGATGGCTGAGCCCTTTCATTCTCCGGGGTAAACCATGACCCCCTCAGGACTTCTGGAGGTACGTAAATCCTATTAGGCAGCGTATGGTTCCACCTAGGTGAACACACACCCTGATTTCTATGTGCAAATCGGCTGGTCTGGTCCTAAGTACACAAAGCAAAAAACCCACCTACTCTTCCAAGACATCTGGAAAACTGCAAAAGCATAGCAAAGACTCTTCCTATGAGGTCACTAGTGTCTCCAAGGGCCTCATCAGCCATAGTTTCAAGGAATCACTAGAAGCCAGTGGATATTATGAGACCATTGTTGCCTTAAGCAAAACTACAGACTCCAAGCTCAGGACTATAGCATTTGAAAGTGATAAACTGACTCTTCAAAGACTGCTGCTTCTGACTCCCCGAGCATCACCTTGTGTGCTGTGAGACTGATAACTGTGTGTTCTGTGGACGTTACACAAAGGTAAGGAATATTATTCCTTGTAGACAAACCACAGGGGGTTCTATGAAGTTCATTGTCCTAGTTTGTTTCTTCATTGCTATGACAAAACACTCTGACCAGTACCAACTTGGGGAGGAAAGGGTTTATTTGTCTTACATCTCCA
>NW_008343967.1:42378-63368 GCF_000622305.1 Nannospalax galili
GCCATAGGCCAGTCCAATGAAGGCAATTCCCCAATTGAGGCTCCCTCAACCCAAGTGTGTCAAGTTGACACTAAAGCTATCCAGCACATTAATGAGAGATTGTAAAGCCACTTGTCTTAAGAGATCCTGGTTTACTGTAGAGGGAGACTTCCATTTAAAACAGCTCTACTTCCCAAGCTTAGATCTAAGGAACAAGAAGCATGTCATTCCTGAAATCTCCTTGCATCTGTGTTTCTACACAGCTCTATCCTGAGTTTGTGAGATAAAGTTTGTTTTTCAAAGGCTCTGCTTTTTAAATGAAAAAAGATAGGCAAAAAATGCATCTACACCTCCTAGTTCAATAGCTGAGATCTAGTGAACAGTCAGTCTCTCAATGACACCTTATAATTACTGTAAAGTGATTGGTTCATTGTTCTACTGTAAAACCAAATGATACTCTCCTTTGGAACGACTTGGCATGGCTGAGCATGCGAAAAAATTGTGTGGGGGGCACACCAGATCACCCCAAGGTTCCTCTGCAGCAGCCCATCCTCTTTCAAAATCTCTAGCAAGCAAGGACACTTGCATCTATCTCCTTAAGAATTCCCAAAGCTGTTGACCAGAGAAAGCACCAACAAAATGATTAGATAAGAAAAGTTCACCATGGGAAGAAAGGAGCCGAGGTGGGGCTGGGGGTGGGCTGCTGAAGCTTTTACTGATTGCCCATTCCCCATCCTAACGCTGTGTGAGCCTTCAAACAAGACTTGAAGAGGTGAGTAAAGTCACATTGAGGGACAGGAAAAAGAATACTGCTTTTGTGAGGGGTGAGAACTGTTTCCAGACCAGTCGGTAAGGGGGGCGGGGGGTCGCAAAGGACAGCTTCAAACCAAAACAACACACGTGCACAAGGAAATCAACATATTTTACCCATTATTTTTTATGAGATGACATTAGATACATCCACTCTTCACATCTATTTTCGTGACAAAAAAGGCTCATTGGCTCATTGAAAATCAGAATGTTAGGTCTGCAGGAATATGCCTAGCAGTTAAGTGGACTTGAATTCAGTTCCTACCACCCACATTGAAATACCAAGAGAGCAGTGGTATGTGCCTGAAATACCAGTGATTTCCAGGGAAAGACAGGAGAGTCACTAAGGCTTGTGGGCCAGATATTGTGGAGATGGTAGAAAGCTTTTGCAATGTGATGGTAATTAAGAATTTTGGAACAGGAAAACTCTGGAAGAGACAGGTTATGGGGGAGGTGAGCAGGAGTCTCCGATCCTGCCCCCTGTGGTTGCCCAGGATGGAAGTCTTTGTTTTTCAAAGTTTTCCCAATCCTGTAACCTTTGTGGCCATATGTTCCCGTTGCTTAATTATCACATGTGCTTTTTACTTAATTGTCACCTATGTGCCAGTTGGCCTTTTGTTTGCATTTCCCCACACAGGAGTATAAAAACCCCCCAAAACTTGAACAAGGGGTCTGATTCCTGTATTCGTGGTGTCAGTCCCGCTAGTGTCAAATTAAACTCCCTCTCCTCACCTGACTTGGCTGTTGCTCTCTGATTTTTCCATAACATTTGTGGAGGTCCCAGTGAGATCAAGTTGCCATACCCTCATTGGTAATAGAGGCCGCTGCTCCTGGATCCTGCAGCCCCCTCGGCCCCTGGAACAGAGAAGTGCACACCCCCAAAGAATTTCCTCTTGAGGTCTCCTTCCAGGAGGTCAGAGGGAGCTGCATAGCCCCAGACTGGAACCTCTCATCAAGTGAAGTGAGACGGAGACCCAGAATGGACATCCAGACGAGGAAATGTGCCCAAGGTTAGACAGGTGGAAGCCGGCGCAGGTTGGTCCCCCTGCATACAAAGTCTTGATGTGATTCCAAGATGACACTGGCCTCCAGTCAGGAATGAAGTGGACCACAACTAAACCTCGGTGTGATTCCGAGGTGTTGGCCCCATTTAAGGTAAAACGGGAATCAGGAATCAGGCAGCACACCAGCCCTGTTTTACACAGAACAAGAATTTAATGAGAATACCTAGGGAACAACTGTCTTAAACTCCGAATGACTGTGTGTGGACATGAGAGTGAACGTAATGGTTCCACAGCTCTGCGAGGCCACAGAATCTGACTGGGCCTCACCCTGCAGGTCCACTCGGGTGACCAAGCACAGTGATTATACATGTGGCCCTAAGATAAGACCTCTTAAAATACTAAGAGGTACTCTCCAGTCCTCCTATGCACACATTACGTACATTCCGGGCACATATAAAATTTCAGATGGGTTCCTCCCAGTCCATGTCAGACCCAGACTGTCCTCCAGGTGATGCTGGACATCTTTAAACTAGGCTATGCAGGAAATTACAGCATTAAGATCAAACCCTCCACGTTAAAACTTAATGTGAAGTTGAATGACTTGATATTAGGTAATACTGGGTAAAAATCCCTCAGTCCAGCTGGAGGCTACCTGAACCCTAAACCCCAGCCTCATACTTACCAGAAGAGGCGGGGAATCTCCTCTCCATAGCTGTGAGATTATAGAAGAAATGTTTTCCTCCGATCCAGATCTTAAAGGATGAATGCCTACATGCGAAGGACCTTCCTATGTCATGTATGTCTGTGATAATCGTTTTCCACGTTTGGTATTTCATGTAATTATGTCATGTTATGGCTCACGTGCTGAGATGTCAAGTTAAATTCTGCCGTGTGTGTCTGTGATTATTGTCTTCATATGTTTCTGTCAAAACAAACTGGCCACTTCAGTTCTTTTCACTCGTTTATTGTGCACAAAATTATTGGCTTATTTTTGCTTTATTGTGGCATACTTCATTAAAATACACGTGCAGATTTGTAAATAAGGATATTTTGATAGTACATTCAAAGGCTTTATAAATTTGGGTACCCTAAACATCTTTAAATCTATTGGATATTGTCTCTAGGTCTATTAAGTGTTTCAGGAAAGTTTAAAGTGCTATATGTTTATATAAAACAGTATCTGAAGCCAGGTGTGGTGGCACACCTTTAATCCCAGGACTTGCAGAGTCAGGCAGACCTCTGTGAGTTCGAGGCCAGCCTGGTCTGCATGGTGAGTTCCAGGCCAGCTGGGGCTACAGGGAGACCGTGTCTGAAAAGAAAAAAAACAGTATCCTAGCTGGTTGTTTAAGGACCTTATTTGTTACATACCTTTTGGTTTGGGTTTGCTTTCATAGTGTTTGTTTTAAAGTATCTCTTTGGTTTGCTGGCTTTGGAAGTATTTTGGTTTTGACAGTCTCAGTCTGTTTTGTGTTGCTGTCAGACCTCTAAAGGCCTGAAAATGATTCGCAAACAAAATTAAACTGCAGTTGGTTATAGGTTTGATTTAATATGTTAATGCATCTTCAGAGCTGGAGATGAATTCTGGGACTGGCCTTCCCGTCTCATCCTTTTGGCCTTGTCCTTCTCCCTGTTTGCTGCCGTGTGGCTCTGTATGCAGGCAGATATGGCCTGTTTGGGGGAGGGGTGCATTTCATCCTCAGGAAACTCTGCTGGCTCAGATATGGCTCTGTGGTTTTCTCTCTTGGAGCAACTCTTCCTTTAACTCTCATGTTTATGTCTGCATTGAACTACTTTTATACTAGCTGTTGATAAAACTCCCATCAGCAGTTGAAACGAGGAATCTTAATTTGGCTTGAATGGAGGTCTCTGATACCTGGAAGAGCTCCCCCAGGCTCCTGGAGATGGCCACGTGGAGCGGTGCTTTTGTTTCTCTGGCTAGAGGACACCCGAGTTAGATGCAGTCGCACATGGCTTCTTCTGGGGTACCTTGTAAGAACTGATCCCCAAGAGGTCCTGAGCCGGTCTCCTGCCTCCAGAACAGCCTGAGACAAAATGGGACAACTCCAATGTGTTCAGAATAACTATTTTATAGACATTATTATGTTTATCTTGTAACTTTTATTCATACACTCAACAACCTCTACACATCTCTGAGAATTAGCTCAAAACTGTTCGCTACAGTGTGTCTTCTTAGACGCTGGCGGGGAGATGATTCTGGGTTGGTCTCCTTCACGGTCTTTCTCCCTTCTTTCTCATAGGACGCAAAAGACCGCCCTGAGCCTGAGCTGTGCTGTCGCAGACCACCAGCCCCGCAGACTTGGCATGCTGACTCCCGACCCTGTGTGCTGAGCTCTTGTTCTTTTACCTCGCATTCTTCCTCAGTTCCTGCATGCTGCTGTGGGAAAGAGTTAACTGTAGACAGCTGTCATTGAATCATACTCGGGAAAACTGTTTTCTTATACTCTATGCTTTTCGTTTTGTCGATCTTAACCGGTCTTTAATAATAGATTGACTCTGTATTGCCTCATTAAGACTAAATACTTCTCGTCATCCCATTCTTTGCCCTCTTCCACGGAACTGTCTTCAACGGAAACTGTTTAAACACTAGCTTCCTTTAATCGTACTGTAACTTCTGGCTATGGCTGGCTTTGGGTGCAAAGGAAATATATAATAATTCTGTTTTCTATCGCTTACTGACTTTAAAAGCAGTCAGAAATTTTACCGTCCTTAAATGTAAATGATATTTCTGAAAATGCTTTCTTCAAGTGAAAGCCCTTAGGTCTCGCATCAGTGTGTATGGCTTTGTTCAGCACGGCCATTTTTGAGATGAGTTTCTCATATATATATGTATATGTATGTATATCTGTGCATATGCATGTATGTATATGGGTGTATATGTAAAGTACTGCTGGCTTTTAAGAGTGTCTTTTATATACATCTGATCAGAATTTCGTTAAGGTAATCGGTCTTGGTTTTGAAAATGACCACAGTATTTATTGTATGAGACTGTTGCAAATATGTGGACTTAAGTTTAATACTAAGGGAACAACTATTAAATAATTTACCACATATCAAATTGACTTGTAAGTAGGTTCTCTTGTAAACTGAAATTGTTAAGTTACAGCATAGTTCCTGGTAAGAATATAAATTGGGGTTGGAGAGATGGCTCAGCCGTTAAGAGCACTCACTGCTCTTGCAGAGGACCCGGGTTCAATTCCCAGCACCCACATGAATGGCTACAAACCATCATTAACTCCAGTTCCAGGGGAATCCCACACCCTCTTCTGACCTCTGTGGCATTGCATGACAGGGGTGCGCTCACATACATGCAGGCAATAGACCCATACACATAAAATAAAAATAATAAACAAAAATATTTTTTAAAAAAGAATACAAATTAACTTTAAGAAATGATTGCTTCCACTCCAGGATGCAGTTCATCTCTGTGTTTAGATATGCTTTATATAGAATGAACATTTGCCAAGTCTATGGAAAATATCTCTAAACTTTTAAAGGAGACTTGGTCGTTGAAAACCTGCTTTGAGGCTTCCAAGAGCATGTCAAAGTTTATACAGTATAATAATATATTTAAGATAATTGGTCTATATATATGAGGTAAAAGATTAATTACTTGATAAATTTATTTATAAATGTTATTAAAAGGGTTTATTAAAGTCTGAGCAGGGTTAGCACAGTTTTCCTTAAGTGGTTATGCTGGACGTTGCTTACCACTTGCTTCTGTTTACCTTGCGTTTATACACCTTCTTTCACAGACCAATCTCTGAACTACACAAAGTGAAATATTTGAATGGTTTTGTCTTTTCTGTAAGGTCTGCCTGGGAATTTAAAGCAGAGTGTGTACATGGGTAATGTAAACTCATTATAGTATCTTAATCCATGTACAGCACTCGCTGTGTCAAAGAACTACCATGTCCGTGACTTCAGCTGTGCCTGCTTAGAAAAGGTCATCACAACTGGTCTTGCTGACATTTATATTCCTTCATTAAAGAGGAGATAAGGAGGGTCATTGGACCCTCACCTGAGTATCCAGCCAGTCTTCCCAGCCAGCTATAGGTAATTCTGCCCTAAATGCAATGGTCTTGGTCTCCTGTATTTAAAAGGTACTGTCATAGTAAAAGATTTGTATAATAAAAATTAAAATAACAGGCTATTTCCAGAATAAAGGGAGAACAAAATTCATTTTAAGTAAATGTATTAAAGGTCTGAACAGGTTTATGGAGATAGAGTTGTTAATTTTCAGTCCACTCCTGGCTTGTACTGCACCCTGGGTTACAGATTTGTATTAAATGGATACAGACTAGAATTGGGTTACCTATGGCTACTGAACGATGTCTTTTATGTTTCTCTGTATTATGCAAATGTTACTTTTGGCCCTTTCTTTTGCCCATAACAAGAATGATTTGGCTCAAGAAAAACTAAGTCTACATCTTTGAACAAGATGTATGTGATCTAGAAAAAACAGTTTTGGCGACGCTAGGTCTGAATTCTGATCAGTTTATTTCCTGCCTATAGATAGGTGATGTGATGCCTCCCTTCCCTCTAAAAACTGTAAATCAGGATATGGGAAACTGGAAAGGAAAGGAGACTGCTTTTGTTTGTAATAGAACAGCCTTCATTTGAGACAGACTTAAGAAATTCTTGTTTTAAAGTCCCTTTCCTGGGCTATGCCTAGTTAACCTGTGATGGTAAATCTCTGCCAGTCAATGTGTATTGAGAACATTTGGGTCTTGACCAAGCTTTATCTATATATTACACAGTAATTAAAGGTACCAGACGGGGGCAACTGACCTTCTTGGATGGTTAATAACCATACTTAAAAGCCCATACAAATCTGGAGAAAGGGGTTTAAGGGTCAGTTTTATTCCTTGCCCTGGAAGGTCTACAGTGTCCCAGGGGACTATGGGACTCTCTTGATATGTCTTGTAGCTGTGATGAGTCACCTGTCCTCTTGTTCAAGGAGGTCATGGAGACATCACCAGAGGGACTCAAACCAGTGTCTGGTCTACAAAGGGGAGCGTCAACGCAGAGGAAACATTTCCTCTGTGTTCCCAAGCAAGCCCTGGTCGAGCAGAACCTCTTGCCTTATCTTCGGGTAGATGGAACTGGCGAAATAAAAGGCCTAAGGAGCCAGAGGCTCCTCCCAAGCCCATGTGACCCCTGAGGACCAGATCATTAACCAACCTTAAAGTAAAAGTAATTAGTTTGGGCCAACTGTATGGTCTTAAACACCCCAAAGGAAAGTGTAACGAAGAATTAAACTAAACAGTATATTTCCTTAAACCTGAGGAATTATGCTTTCCGGACATTAGACTTGAGCTCATATGAGATATTATTTAGAAAAATTCTCGCTAAGATTTTGTGCCACCTGCAGCCGAAAAGGCCAAGTCCACTACCGTTCTTAGCAAAATTAAATGATGGTTAAATTTCTTCTCTTCCCTGTCTAGAAGATGTGTAAGAGAAAATTCACAGTATGATGCTAGCCACTCCAACAGCTATCATAATGCCTGAGAAGCAGATCGTGAGTCCAGCTGGCACGGCCAAATGAAAAATAAGGAAAACCCAATAAATGGATGCTTTTGGAAGCCCTCATCAAGAAATTCTAATGGACCCTGGACATTTAAAATTCACCCTGTTTTGACATCTGGTTCCCTGCCTGTAATGTATGCCTAACTACTCTTGCCTTTACTTCTCCTTCACAGGCACCACTCAAGGTCTTTCTTTTCTCTACGTACACTTTTGGGTCTTCCAGGTAGACCCACTGAAAGGGTACTCCATTTGCCACACCACACCTTGCCCTTGTTCAGCAAGCCCGATCTGTCTGCATCCCAATTCCCAATGCAAATCGGATTCCCAGTGCAAATTGGATTACCTCTTCAAAAAAAAAAAATAATAAAGATAAAAAAGCACAAATTAGACAGTTAAATACAAGATCCCAAAAGAAAAATGACCAGTTTCTTTCTCAACTGAAAGCTGGAAAATTCCTTGGGTCTGCCAGTGAGCTTATTCTCTAACACTGAAGATGCAGAGCCAAAAAAAGGAGGTATTCATACTGTTTTTATGTAAATCAAACCTGCAGCTAAAAAATTCAAGGCAGCTACTAGAGAAAATAAAGGCCTAAAAAGAGGGAAATGGGTGTTTCTGAAAAAAATACCTAGGAAACTCGGGGTCCCTGCCTAGCTTTACTAACAGAACAGTAGTGATGGTTCTATGAGCTTTCCTGTTAAAATCTTGGACAATAAACTCACTAAATTTATCCAAAACAAGTACAGTCCCCCAAATGCCAGGAAATAGAACTATCTTAAAGTTCCTCTTAAATAACATAAGGGATTATGCCAATAAAGAGGAGGGGATATTGTGGAGGGGGAAACCTTTTGCAATGTGATGGTAATTAAGAAATTTGGAACAGGAAAACTCTTTGGAGACAGGTATGGGGGAGGTGAGCAGGAGTCTCCCATCCTGCCCCCTGTGGTTGCCCAGGATGGAAGTCTTTGTTTTCCAAAGTTTTCCCATTCCGGTAGCCTTTGTGGTCAGATGTTACCTTGCTTAGTTATCACATGTACCTTTTACCTAACTGTCCTGTATGTACTGTTTTGCCTTTTGTTTACATCGCCCCACACATGAGTATAAAATTCCCCCAAACTTGAACAAGGGGCCTGATTCCTTTATTCGTGGTGTCAGTCCCCCTAGCATTAAATTAAACTTCCCCTCCTCACCCGACTTGACGGTTGCTCGCTGATTTTTCCATAACACAGGTGCTGTAGCTGAATCAGTGTGAGGTAACATCAGTGAGAAATCTGATTTTAAAAAGAAGTTTCAGCAGTATAGAGAAACATACCTGATATTTACCTCTGGCTTCCCCAACACGTGCCCACATACATGTATGTACACACATATAAATCGCTCTTCTCACACTGACCCTTTGGTCCTTTTGCACAGGAATGCTCTACGTGTAATACATTTTTTTTTTTGCTTTTGTAATCCGTCTTTCCCATTAATTAGATCATGGGCTTCTGTGTACGTTCAAATCAGTTATAATGGTAACAGAATGTCTGCTACATAGTAAACCCCAACCAAAGCAGTCACTACAGTAACAATTACTAGTTCGTATCCAAATGCTGTTCACATGTAGTAACTCAGGACACATATCAAAAGGAGGAAAAGGAATTCTGTGGATCAGGAGTATTTACTCAGACCTATTTTCGCACAGATTTCTTTCGAATCTAGCCGTGCAGACCTCAAAAGCTACAGTTGCAAGCTGCTAACACGCGGTCTTTTCCTGACAATGTGTTTCTTGTTTGAATCCTTTGTAGATTGCATGTATGTACATGTTGCAGTATTAAACATGTACAGTGAAGGCTGGAGTGACAGCTTAATGCACAAGTGTGCTTGCCATACACACAAGCCTGGTGACCTGAATTTAAGCCCAGAACCAATCCCACAAAGCTGTCCTCCGATCTCCACATACACAAGATGGCTCAGGCAACCACAACCACAACATGCACACACACACACACGAATAACAATATATACATTTAATTTTTTAAGGTGAAAGACTTGCTTAAAGACATAGTTATGTGAATACCTAACATCTGTTCCTAAGAACTGCAGGGCAGATTTTTCAAGACCACTTGAGTTATGCGTGCATGGCATTAAGAACACAGGAACAGCTGCACCTGGTGGTGCACGCCTTTATTCCCAGCACTTCGAAAGCAGAGGCAGGCGGATCTCTATGAGTTTAAGGCCATCCTGGTCTACATAGGGAGTTCCAGGCCAGCTGGGGCTGCAGGAAGACCATGTTTCAAAAAGACAAAAAAAAAAAAAAACCCACAGAAAGTAAAAGTGGTCCCAAGTGATTAATGGCTCTCTCCTCCTTACCCACCACCCTCTTTAAGAAGGTATTAAGTTTGACTGTAAATGTGACTCACTGATAAATCACTTGCCTAGCATAGATAAACTCATGCAGTTAATCCTCAACCCTGGAGAAAAATGTTAAAGAACAACCAACAAATGTATCAAGGGCTGGGGAGACGGCTCACCCAGCAAAGTGGTTGGCCCCCAAGCAAGGGATCCTTCAGATTCCCACACCAAGCAAACCACCAAGCATAGTGGTGTGTGCCTGTAATCCCAGCACTGTAGGACAGCCAAGCCAATCACAGAGGCCACGTGGCCAGTCCACTTAGCCATATCAGTGAGGTCCAGGTTCAGTGAGACATGCAAAATAATGTGGGCAGGAAAGGGGGAAGCAGATGTTCACATCTGGCATCCACAAACACATACATGCATCTTCTTTCTCTCTCTCTCTCTCTCTCTCTCTCTCACACACACACACACACACATCTCTCTCACTCTCTTTCTCTCTCACACACACACACACCTTCTTCCACATATTAGTGACTTGGCAGTTTGCAAGATAGAAGAGTTTATTCTACACCTGCTAAAGATTCCTTGAGCTCCCAATAAGCACCACCACCTGATGACAAAGTGTTAAATACTTGAGCCTCTAGGGGACATTTCTCATTGGAACTACAATCCCTACCCACAGACATGCACACACTACAACCCCCCAAACACACATACACACACAGATGCACATACATTTTCATACACTAAAGAAAGTTATTAAGCTGATAGCTTAAGAACTATGCGAACAGTATTAGCACAATGGCTTAAAATTGTCTCCTTTATATGACTTATTCCTATGTAACATGTAACCAGAACATTTTACTAGTAATTATTGAAACAGATCTGAACCAAGCAAAACCTAAGTGCATGTTTTCTAAGTTACAAGGGACATTTCACCTTTGCTGGAAATGTGCATATTTACCTGCTTGGAAATGCCTCTTAAAATCATGTAACAACCAGGAAGATGATCAAACTTGTTTTCCAGGTGTATTTAGCATGCTTGAAATACAAACTCCTTCCTAAAGAATCATGAAAAAGTTATTGGAGGTTCATTGTGGATTTATATCTGTACATTCATTAACTTAAGACAGGACTCTATGAACATCTTTGCCAAAGGTACAAGAAATTGAGTCTTTCAGACTTTTCACGTTAAGGATCAAAGGAAAAAGTTGAAGATATTCACCAGGGATGTGGGCAACAGTTTAGAATGTACCTAGTATGGGACTGGAGAGATGGCTCAGTGAAGTTCTTGGCACTCTGGCATGAGGACCTGAGTTCTAATCCCCAGCACACACATACAAAGGCTGGGCTTAGTGGTATATAATATGAAATCCCGTCTACAATCTCAGCACTTGGGAGGCAGAAACAGGTGGATCTGTGCAACATGCTAGTTAGTCATTCTAGACAAATCAGTGAGCTCCAGGTTTAGTGAAATGTTCTGTCTCAAAAAGCAAGGTAGGTGGGCATGGGGCACAAGCCTTTAATTCCAGCACTCAGGAGGCAGAGATGGGCATATGTCTGTGACACTGAAGACAGTCTGGTCTACATAGTGAGTTCCTAGGTATCTGGGGCTGTAGGGAAGTCTCAAAACAGATCAAAGAAAGAAAGATATAGAGATTAACTGAGGAAGACCTCTGGCCTCCACAGGAACATACATGTACACACACATAGGAGCACATGCATTCACATTAGCGCACACACAATAAAAGCCATTAGTTATTCTTCAGCTATTAAAAATATCCCACATAGATATATAGGCAGGCAGTCAAAATGAGCTCATGATGAACGTGTCTAACTTGTCTTATGATAGTGATTTGTTCATGATAATGCTATTCACGGCAATAATAATCCTTGAAGTAAATGGTTCACACAGCACTGTTCACACATTAAAGCTTACAGAGTCAGTTCCTATACTTTACCTTGCTTGATTTCAGTGCAGTCTTTTGGCACAACAATGTAAACACTGAGAAAGTTCAATGGTGTTAGCACGCTGCAAACACTTCTATGGGAACAACCTCATTCAGAACAGAGCTCACAGTGCCTTTTATTCCTGTCGTGTGCTTTGTGTTTCTTTGAGCATCAGCACTTGAACTGCTCCATGAAAAGTAATCTTGTCCGGTTGACATGATGGATCCTGCATGCATGAAGATATAAGTTTAGTCCCCAGAACCCATGTAAAATACAGCCTAGTATGCTAGCACATGCTTGTAGTCCCAGTTTCTGAGGCTCACCGAGTAACCAGGCTTTGTAAGGTCCAGATGAATGGAAGACCGTGTCTTAAAAAATAATAAAACACAAAATAGATGGATGACACTTGAGGAACAACAGCCTAGGTTGTCATCCAGCCTACACACACACACACACACACGTGCACGAGAGCATACATATGCATCCACTGACACAATACCTTGGCAATGGTATTGCTTTTGTTGAGCCTTCTTTAAATAGAAGAACTAGAAGACCTCATGAAGCTTGCTAGTCAGTCATTCTAGACAAACCAGTGAGCTCCAGGCTTAGTGGAAGACTCTGGGATGGAATGACGACATTTCAGTGATAACACTTCTCGCTGCTCACTGTGTTCCAACAAAGCTTTTATTCACAGAAAAAGAAGGAGTATGTGGAATATGGGGCTTAGTTTTGAAACTTACTGTAGAATATACAAAACCTAAAGTTTTTCATTCTAATTACATTTAAGTGAATAGTTCAGAGGGAATAAGTAAGTCCCATTCTCATAAACAATTTCCAGGGGGCTAGAGAGATAGCTCAGAGGTTAAGAACACTATTCTTGCAGAAGACCCAGGTTCAAATCCCAGTACCCACATGGCAGCTAACAACTGTCTCTAACTCCAGTCCCAGGGGATTTGACAGCCTCTTCTGTCCTCAGCAGGCATTGCACCACATGGGTGCACTTACATACATGTAGTCAGTATACGCATACACATAAAATAAAAATAATAATATTTTTAAGTGTAAAAAAATTTCCAAATGTATTTTCTGCTTACTAAAGTGTAACTCTAGTCATTAAGCCACAGTTCTTTATTCTAGAACCAAGCCCCAAAGCCCCTTGAAGCACCATTTTACACTTGAGAAAGCTTGACCCCACAAATGTCATGCTGTAAGTGCCTTAGACAAGCAGAAACACACATATTTTTTCTTCTCAGGCTAACTTACTTATCTTAGCATTGCATCCTTAAGGATAGTAATGGGAGTTTCTTTACAAAACTCATTACGCGATCCATAAAATGTACAAGACAATAATCGCAATCAAAAAACGTGTACTACAAGCTGGGGTAGAATTATCTTTCTGAAATACAAACTGTTTTCTAGTTGGGTAAAGGCGAACATTGTACTTAAAATTTGTGCATTTCCCCTTCAAATAATAAGCAGTTTACACACACACACACACGCACGCACGCACACACGCACACACACACACACCGTGGATATGGTAGGGGAATTTCCAGTTTATCCTGGGGATTTAATTAGGGATATAGCATTCAGAAGAAGTGTTGACCAATTAAAAAACTGGGGCACAGGGTGATAACTAATAAAAATGATTTAACTCTACTTTGGTACCATGCCCCACAGTCCCCGTGAAACATGGTAACGGAGATCTCGGGCTACGAGGGAGTGTTTCCAAGAATAGTCAGATGTATATTGTCCAGAAGAGCAGTAAAACAGCAGAGATTTGCCACAGATGACCATCTTAAAGGATCATTCTTTTCATCTTCTAAGGCACATTTGGAGAACTGCATGCAGGATTGTGGAGAATGACTGGGGAAGACACCTCGCTTTGAACCCAGGAAGCACAGGAAGCAATATTTCTTTAATTCCCCATCGAGTACTTTTGCCTGTTCCTCTTTCAGGCTTTCTTGTCTGACCATTGCTTTTAAAGAGTACCAGCAAGTACCATCTATGAGTTTTCATAAGAATTTTAGTTATAAAGCATCATACAATCTTGTTTTTTTCATCTTGAGGAAAAGTGTTAATTAGCTAACGTATGTATTTATGTGTGCTCTATCATGTATGTATTTGTGGACATATGTACGTGATGGCCAAAAGTGATGGCCAGGTGCCCTCCTCATTTACTATGCAGTTTGTTTTCTGAGACTGTGTCTTAGTGACAGTGGAGTTCACAGATACACGTATGTTGACTAGACTTCAAGCCCCAGAAATCTGCCTGTGTCCAAATCCCCTGCACTGATTATATATATATATAACAAAGGAGAAATTGTTGGGAGCCAAAAGGCCAGAAGAAAAACATCTTTATGGCTTTGTATATACACACACACACACAGATTTTATACAGGTCTGGAGAACTGAACCCAGTTGTTCATTGTTTATGCCGGAAGCACTTTGCCTACTGACCCATCTGCCCACACTCCTTAAGGCATTTATTTTGTCTTTCCACAGCGCACCTCTGTAAAGGGTACTAAACGGGTACAAGTCATAACAGTTGATATCAGAATTTTTCAACACCAATCCAGTAACCTCAAGGGAACTACGATGATCTCCTCTAACATAAAACAAAGATGGGTGTATCACAAGCATTCAGATGAAATTATATGGGATACCACCATCCATAAGTCAAAACAGAAACGAAGCCACCCATCAAACAGGCAGAAACCATAAATACCACTCACAGATGGCGCCTTTCCCTACTAGGGTTCAGCAGAGGAAATTTTAAAACAAGTTGGGCAGATGATCCACAGTATAGAACTAGATACTTGTCCATATTGACACTAAAATGAACCAAAGGAAAACAACGGTAATTACAAGTTCCCTCTAAGGAAACATTTTGGCCCATGACAGCAGTAAGAGTCAGTGGGCTTCTTCCTTTCTGCGTTACTTTGTGTTTTTCTCAAATTTGATTTTACTGAACTTTTGTGTTTCATACAGAACATCTCAACAGACCCTAATCATTTTTATACCCCGGTGGCACCCTCTCGTAGCCCCTCCCCTCCCCACTGAAATGCCTATATTCTGTCGTTTGTAATGTGATCCGTAGCATCCTTCCTAAATTAATCATAAGGAAATAAGCTCAGCATGCATCTTTGTTATTATACTTATCGATCCAAACCTCTTCCACGGCAGGTTCCACGTCACTTCCGAGCCATAAGAGGGAGATAAAGCATTCTCCCCACATGGAACTAGTCTTGATAGAGACATAGATGTTGCAAAGGAAAACTTTCAGATGCACCTAAGTTAATCATGAAACGTGAGGCACTAATAGCCCCAGATCTATTTATGTAGCTCTGATATGGAGCAATCTTTATGTCTTGAATATTTTAAGCCCCATTATTACCTTCATCATCTCCTCCAGCTGTACTCATCATCGTTCATGAGCAATGGAAAATGCTTTGCTAAGTCCCAAGGTACTGTGTGCTCATTTGAGACGATCCCGTGGTCCTAATGGACTTCTCTGTGATGGTTCCAAGTTGTGATACGAAACGAAACTTGGGCAATCAGACACAGTCTGCCAGTATCTCTTGGCAAACTCATCTTTACCTCAACATATTATTGTAGTCCTTAAAATTGGCTTGGATACTTGAAGCTCAAATTTCCAGGACTTCACGGAATTTTATCCAAACTAAATGAGAACATGAATTTATTCATTTTACTGTGCCTTTCAAGACATTCCTTGAGTATCCAAAGCCACCTTTGATTTCTGCAGACCAAGGATCATCAACAACGTGCAACAATGATAATTACTTATCATGTTGAACGAAATCTTTCTCATCTTCCTTTAGAGTTGAAGAAAACCAATGGTACTACAGCAATGTGGGCTAGGAGCCCTGTTTCCAATACTTAGAAGGTTGGGTTCTATTAGTGTCTTAGTTACTTTCTATTTGCTGTGAGACAAGCTCTGACCAATTCAGCTGGGAAAGGAAAATATTAATGTGTATGAGAGCACAGTCCATCGTTGAGGGAAGTCATGGCAGGAAGTCAGACCAGGAACCTGGAGGCAGGAGCGGAAGCACGGACCACGGAGGAATGGTGCTTACTGGCTTGCTCCCATGACCTGTGATCAGCCTACTTTCTTATAAAATGCAGGACAACCTGCTCACGAGTAAAGGAAATGTAAAAGATTTTCCTTTGCAACATCTGTGTCTCTAGCAAGTGGCACTGCCCGCAGTGGGCTGGGCCCTCCCACATCACTCAGTACTCAAGAAAATGCCCCCACGGACATGGTCACAGGTCAATGCAATGCAAACAGTTCCCCAGCACAACTGACCCCTTGTCAACTTGACACCCAAACACATCACTAGTAAACCACAACCCTTGTGTTTCTTATCACCAAGATATGATGCTAATATTACAACACACAGTACAACTTTGAAAGTCCCGCAATCCTTTTCAAAACTTAAACACAAAGTCTCTTTTAAAAGTCATCTAATGGTTAGCTCCTGTAAGATCCCAAATAATTTAAGTACTGTCTTATTTCAAAAGGGAAGAATCAGGCACACTTAAGCAAAACCAAAGTCTAGCAAAGTAGCTCGAGACTGACATCGGGGAGTCACTCATGATCTTCTAGGCTCCAAAGGACTTGGGCAGCACCAATTGTCTATCTCTGCCATTCACACTGCACACACACCTTGCCTTATAGGCTCAGGAAAGCTCTGATCTCCATTCTAACTGAGGCTGCACCTTCACCAGTGGCCTGTCCTGGCCTCACAGGATGCCAAACCTCAGATTCTCTCCATGACACCTTCAATCCTAGGGGTGTTCACTGCACTTTCACCAATGACCTTTCCTGACCTCTCGGGGTGCCAGGCCTCGGCTGCTCTCTGTGATCTCTGCATGTCTTCAAAGCCAGGACTATGTAGGAGACTCTTACACATTACCATGTCCTGATTCCAGCCTGAGATGGAGCCTCGGGCCCTGTTTGGATCAGAGCTTCTGTGTACTGACCTTGAGGTAACACTTCCCAGAAGATTTCACCTCAGTGATGCTGGCCTCTTCTTACAGCCTGTCAGCCCCAGCTGACCAGCATCAATTATTATTCCAGTAAAGGACAAAAGGTTTCACTTTCAAAAATTCTTTAATCAAATGCATCACAGAAACAGCACTGATAGTCATTCCTTCCCTTACAGAGTCACAAGCCAGGCCTCCGTCGTGCAGTTTGTTTTAAGCTCCTCAGCAACACCTCTCTAAGCTCTGAGCACTCCATGACATTTGCAGCCCAAAGTTGCAACCCTTCTTCCGCCCTCCAAGACAGATATGATCAGGTTCATCACAGCAACATCCCACTCTGTGGTACCAATATCTGTCTTAGTTAATTTCTGTTTACTGTGAGAAAAACCCTGATCAAAAGCATCTTGGGTAAGAAAGGCTTTATTTGGCTCACAGCACAGTCCATCACTGAGGGAAAGTCAAGGCAGGAACTCAGGACTAGTTCCTGGAGGCAGGAGCTGAAGCACAGACCATCGAGGATTGCTGCTTATTGGCTTCCTCTCTTGGTCCATACTCAGTCTGCTTTCTTATACAATACAGGGCAACCTGCCCAGGGGTGGCACCACCAACATCACACAACAATCAAAAAACTGCCCCACAGTCATGGCCGCAGGTCAATCCAATGGAAGCAATTGCCTCATCGAGGCTCCCTCTTCCCAAGTGTGTCAAACTGACAAAGTTATCCAGCAGAATTAGTTTGAAATTGACCTTGAAGCAAACATTTTGGGTGCAATAGATTCTTTGCTGGTGATGCAAACTACTCTTTTAGCAAGACGTATTTGACTCCGGGGTCCTTTGGGTAAAGAGTTCGCAGGTAACACTGTAGGAGAGGAACCTCCTTATCCACAAAATGGCCATTCTCCAGAGAAAGGGGGGAGGTGAACCATTAGCGTCACCACCTTCAACAACATTGAAATGTGTCCCACAAGAAAGAAAATTACAGTAAAACAACGTCAACTACTCCCTCCAACTCCTGCAAGATGAACTCTCCTGACATACAGTTAAATAATGTTCCTCCTCATGCCATGATCTGTAATAAGCACTGCTCAGAATTTGCAAAGCATCAAGTTCTGATTAGGGAAAGGCTTATTGTGTGGGACGTAATTGTAGAGACTTAGGGTTATAGTATCTAAATCTTTCACTCGTATCTGCCTTATAAATAAACGGTTTGTTTCCCTTCTACAAGATTTATAGGTGCAGTTTCGCCATCTGTGGTGGGTTTTGAACACATGTTTTTTCTGCCTTATAAATCCTTACACTTAGCAAGAGCTGACGCTCAGAATAATGATTTCTCAATGAGGCGCTGAACTGGATTTATTAGCAGGTTTTATAAATCAAGTGCAAAGTATATAATATAAACTTCCAAAAGCCCGGATTTATGTATGCTTGCAATAAATCAGCAGTGTAAGTATCCACAAAGTTCTTTCCTTCATCCCCTCCTAATAATTTGGTCAGTTTCTGGGTAAATACTTCATGCCTTTTAATCAATTCTAAGTTCATACTGAGGGATCACTATTTTGGTAAATATATGTAGCTACACGGTCATCCTCAGTGGATGTGTTTGAAAGCCCGTCTTCAAGCCTATGAACAGTTATAAAGCAGTAATGTTAACACCATGTAAAGAGTGAATAATCATATTACATCCAATTTGAAATGGATAAGGCAGAATTCAAACCAACTCCGCTCCCTTTCTCAAAAAAAAGACATAACAAGTATCATGTCTAGGTGGTAAGAAGTTGTATTTGTTGCTGGAGAGATGGCTCAGTGGTTAGGAGCACTGACTGCTTGAGTCCCAGCACCCATGTGGTGGTTAACAACCATATGTATCTCCTGATCCAGGGTAGGTGACACCTTCTTCTGACCTCCACAGGGATTGCACGACACCAGGCAGGCAATACAACCACACACGTAAAATGAAAATAATAAAACATTTTAAAAAGGAAGTCATACTTTACCATAGTTACGTTGTATAATAACTGACCTTTAGCAGTTGTGTGCATTTTTTGTTTTATTGTGCTACTAGGAAATACGTAGGGGCACATATTTTTTTTCCAAACAAACTGATCCAACAGTTTCCGAGGTCCCTTCATCCCTGAGATACTCTGGAAGAAAGTCTTTTCATTGCCTGGTATGGTATCTGGCCCCACGGAGAATCCAACCCAGCAAGCCTGAACATGGACCTGTCTGGGAATTATAAAAATAGATTACTCTCTGTGTCAACTGAAATTGTGCTTTCTCTCTTCAGGGTCTCTATACATGGGAAACTTGTAACCAAGGGTTAAACTTGTGAAACTCCACCCTTGTCTACATTCCTGTATAATCCTGTGAACAAACATCACATAATGCACAGTTCATCAAAAGAGCTGTTCAAACTTTCTGTGCCATATGTCACGTGGTATCATTCTTAAGCACATTATTGGTTAACAGTCTCACAACTGGCCCAGTCACACTGACGAGAGAGGACAGACACCAACGGTTACACAG
This sequence comes from Nannospalax galili, assembly GCF_000622305.1. Lineage (NCBI taxonomy): Eukaryota > Metazoa > Chordata > Mammalia > Rodentia > Spalacidae > Nannospalax > Nannospalax galili. Next base: position 61,533 of record NW_008343967.1, read on the forward strand.
GCAGAGCAATCCCCTTAGCTGCACCAGAGCTGGCCCAATAATTGTCCCATGCAATTACAAGAAAAATATTGACTTAGTTTTCAATAATAGATTAAAAACATGTTAATATCACGAAGTGTTAAAGTAGCCTTTAAAGATTTTAATCAGTGATGCGTTCCATTAAGAGGAAAGTCATGCAGTTAGATTATCAAAAAGATGGGGTTCAGGCAGTGGTGACAGTACATACAAGACCCAAGGAACCTCAACTCAGACCGAATCCCTGCATAGACCTGGAGACGTGGATAGCAAGTACCAACCCTAGCTGAGGAACTTTGGGCAACTGATAGCTGCTTGGAAAGGGAGACCCAGTTTTCTTAAGTGTATGAGCCTGGGTAGGCTAGCAAGGCTCCAGTGGACCATCCCACACTGAAGGACAGTTAGGGACAGAGTTTGACTTATTTAACATATATTTATATATATATATTACTTATTTAATCAGAGGAGGGGTTTTTTGCTTGCTTACAAGCACAGTTAATCTTCAAGGGACTCCAAAGCAGGAACTCCACAGGATCATATACCACAGAGGAAAGCTGAAGCTGATTACTAGCTTGTTCCTCCAGCCCATGCTCAGCCTGCTCTCTTATACAATACAGGACCACTTGGTCAGCAGTGGCACTGCCCACAGTGGGCTGGGTCCTCCCACATCACTCAACAATCACGAAAATGCCCTCACAGACATGACCACAGGCCAATTCAGTGGAGACAATTCCTCAAATGAGGTTCTCTCTAATCACATGTGTCAAGTTGACAACTAAAGTTCTCGAGCATACAAACACACACGCATATGTATGTAAAATGGAGTACATAAAATCAGGTGGAGGGTAGTAAGGGGTGTGTAAAGAAAGGATCCAAATATGATCAATACAGGTTGTATGAAAGCCACAAAAATTCATTTTAGTAACATAAAAATGAATTCATGCTGGATGTGGTGGCAGATGACTTTAATCCTAGCACTCAGAAGGTAGAAGCAGGTGGATGTCTGCAAGTTTGAGGCCAGCTAGGGTTACACAATGAGAGACTCTCTCAAAGAAAAAGAAGGGGTTTTAGGTGGTACAAAAATGGTCAGCTCATTCCTTCAGCTAGTAAAGTGTTGGCTTTACAAGCATGAGGACCTGAGTTCAATCACAGGGCTGAGATAATAACTGGCTGTGGTGGTGCATGCTCATAATCCTATCACAGGGAACTGCAGAGTCGGGTGGATGCCTACATTCTCTGGACAGCCATCCTGGACAAACTTGGTGAGATCCAGGACAAGGAAAGACCCTGTCTGAAAAAACCAGGTAAAGAACACGTGAGGAAGAAGACTGTATGTACCCTGAGTTCCATATGCTTGCAAATACACGGGCACTTACACCTGCACAGTTATGTGGTCCTGCACCAACATGAACATGGACATACCCTCAAAACACAAAAAACCTAAATCATGCTAAATATGATAAATAGATATTAAACTCATTACTTTAAAGGACAGAACAAGTCCAGCTGGAGTGATGTGTCAGCAGTTAAGAGGACATACTGCTCATGCAGAGGACCCTAATTCAGTTCCCAGTGCATACATCAGGTAACTCACAAGACTGGAATCCCTGGTACCAGGGGGATCTGGTGCATCTGGACTCCATAGGAACATGTGCACTCATATGCACATACCTACACATACATACATACATGCAGGCGCACACACAAATTTTTTAAAAATAAGCTTATTTTTTAAAGGCTTGAACAAGAAAAGGAAACTTTGAAGGTTGTAATAACAAAGCTAGATGTTAAATAGGATGACTAAATAGATTTTTCTTTCAA
>NW_008343967.1:63528-86392 GCF_000622305.1 Nannospalax galili
ATAATAACAAAGCTAAATGTTAAATAGGATGACCAAATAGATTTTTCTTTCAACGGGAATCTTTTCAGAAGAATAGGACTACGGCTTATTTTTTAATTGTGTAGGATTTTAATTATCTTAAGAAAATTATGGTTTAAAGATAGATTTGGTTGAATTGACAGAGTTGAAAATAGGGTGTGTCAAATAAGTTTGTTTTAAAATTCTTTGTTATTTTTATTTTATGTGTATGAGTGCATTGCCTGCATGTGTGGAACTGCACCCATGTCCGTGAATCGCCCATGGAGAAAGAGCGCATCGGATCTCCAGGAACTGGAGTTAACAGACGGTTGTTAGCCACCATGTTGTTAGCCTGGGTTGTCTGCAAGAGCAGTCAGTATTCTTAACTGCTGAGCCATCTTTCCAGCCCCTCTACTTATTATTTTTATTGTTTATATATATATGAGTGTATTGCCTGCATGAATGTAAGTGTACCCACGTCACACAATGCCTATGGGGGTCAGAAGAAGGCATCAGTTCTCAGTGAACTGGAGTTAAGGATGGCTGTTCATCACCACATAGGTGCTGGGAGTCTAACCTGGGTCCTGTGCAAGAGCAGCCATCGCTCTTAACTGCTGAACCATCTCTCTACCCCAAGTATATTTCCTAAAAAATTATAATGTATCCCAAAATGGAGCAGTACTTAGCATTTAAATCAATTATAAACATCAGTGAAAATATTGCTGTTGTGAAAGAATAGATTCTTTGTGGTTCCGTTTATATTAAACTTTAAGTATGATCATTCAAATCCATAATGAAAGAACTTAGGGGGAAGTGGAGGTCGACAGGAAAGAATTATAAGAAAAATTTTGAGAATTCTGGAAACATCCTCGTTTTTCTGGTTGCAGTGAGTGTATAAATTTATCGAAATCAACCAAACACTAGCCTGCAATTGTGTTGAATTTATCGTGCATAAATTTTCTCAGTAAAGCTAACGTTAGTAGGAAAAAAAGGTGCAGCGCGTGCGCACGCACACGTACACACACACACACACACACACACCAATAAAATATTGTCAAACTTGTTGCGCTTCGTTCATGATAAACGGGCTGTTTGAATAATTGTCCTTCCTACACAGGAGGCTTGGAAATCTGACTTCAAGGTGTGGCTAGAGCTGATTTCTCCTGAGTCCTCTCTTGCAGATGGCATCTTTTCCGTGTGCCCTCACGGGGTCATCCCTCTGTGTCTGTGTTTCTAACCCCCATCGTATAGTGAGCCTAATGCTGTTGGATCAGGACTGCCCTAATAACCTTATTTTAGCCCAATGAGGTCTTTAGCACCATGCCCCAATTACACCCAGAGTCCTGGTATTGCTTAAGGTTAGAGGTCCAACTTGAATTAGAAAGAGATATGATACAGGTCATACAGGCCTGTTGCAGCCTCCCTGTGCCAGTAAAGACTTAAGGGGCAGCCACCCACGTGGAGCAGGTAGTTGAAGACTTTAGAAATTAAATAGCCATGACCCATCCCTGACAGTGAACACTTCCCAAACACTGACTGATGCCAATGCAGGTGACAGTGGGGAGCAACAGAGTCCCAGTCATTGCGCGACAATAGGCAAATGCTACAGACACTTTAGGGTAAGAATTTGCCAGTTTCTTTCCAACTGTTACTTAGTTTCTTTCCTCCTGTTCTTATAAAATACCATGCCCAAAGGCAACGTAAGGATGGGTTTAATGTATCTTACAGTTCCAGATGCTAGATTTGCATAATGATGGATAAGGCCTGGCGGCTGCAACAGACAGTTAGAGGATGACATCTCAACCTCACAGGGAGAGTGCGGAGAGCAACGAGGAAGTAGAGAAAAGACATAAAACGTCAAAGCAGGACTCTAAGTGATGTAATTCCTCCATCAATGCTCCACCTCCTCATGGTTCTATGACCTCTGCAAGCAGCACCACCAACTGAGGACCAAGTGTGAAATATATGAGCCGATAGGAGACATTTCGCACTGAAACCTCGAGAGAAACCATGTGCGCTCGTACCACATGAATGAGCCCTAGCACACAGGCATTTACTCAAACGAATAGAAAACTCAGAACATAAAAAAAAGCAATATTTTTGCTTTGCGGTGATTCTTTGCCTCATTTTTTCTTTCTGTCTTCCTTACTTGTTTTTCTCTCTCTCCTTCTCTCTCTTTCCATCCCTCGCTCTGTCCTTTCCTGAAATCTACGCTACAACAAACACAATTAACAACAACTCCCAGCTTCCAAATTGTGAGAAAGAAAAATGGAACGGAACGATCAATTCCATGCTCATCTATTTTCTAGTTTCTTAATGTTTGTTATGGGAAGCCTCATTTCACAGCCATGAAATTTTTATATTGCATATCAACTCCCCATCCGAGTGGTGCAGCACAATTAATGCCTAGTACATGATTACCCCCATTGTTTTTGACAATACTAAGAAGTTTACTTCTGAAAATATGTGCATTTCCTAACTTTCTTATTTATATTATGACTGCAAAACAATTTGTTCTTCCATATTGGACCAACATTCACAATAAAGAGAGTGTTTTCACTGCAGCACAATAAACTTATAAAAGCTATACTTCTGTTTCATGGGGAAAATTTTACACCCTTGTTGACTTAGCTTAAGTAATATTTTACTTGAACGTGCTGATGTTACAGATATGAACGCAACCTAGAATCAATTTTATTAACAGTATATTTTAGGGACTGGAGAGATGGCTCAGTGGTTAAGAAAGAGCACTGGCTGCTCTTGCAGAGGACCAGGGTTTGATTCCCAGTACTCACGTCGAGGCTAGCAACTGTCTGCAACTCAAGTTCCAGGGGATCTAATGCCCTCTTCTGGCCTCAGTGCCACTGTATTCATGTAGTGCACTTACATGCATGCATGCAACACGCTCATGGACATAAAATTTCAATCCGTTGATGTTGCAGATATAAAATAGATATCTTTCATCTACTTGTGAAGGTGAAGTTCTCTTACAGTTTGTGATCACTTCCTAAGATCGTTCAGATAGAATTGTGGCTTGAAGAGATGGCTCAGAGTTGCACACTTTGATATAAATCCCGTGGTTCCTTTGTGTACGTGTGTGTGTGTGTGTGTGTATGTGTGTTATACGTGGTGATTTTCATGTGGTCTCAAACATTATTTCATTATATGATCATTTCATCTGAATCAGATAAACTGATAAACTTTTCACGATCGCTAACTGTTCAATATCACATTTGTTTAGAGACAGAAGTTTACATGTATTCTTGCTTGTTGACATGAGTTCTTAGATGTTGCCTGCGATGACCTGGAACTCATGTAGCCAATGCTGGCCTTGAACTTGTATCAATCCTCCTGCCTCTGATTCTTGTATGCTGGCATTTTAGGTGTGCACCATCACACCTACCTCCTAACTCTTGATTACTCATTAAAGAGGCTCCAACGATTTTCTAGAAAGTTCTTGTCCAAATATCATACTGCAATATTCTTCATGAGTCACCAAACAAAAGGTTTAATAAGTAACTGTACATTAAAAGTATACCATAAATTACAAACCCATTATAGTAACAATACTCAGAAAGCCAGTAATGGCATAAAAGTAGGATTATTCTGTCTCTGTACCACATACTTGCTACCTACCTGTTCTGGTTTTATTCCTCCTGCAGTAATATATTCACGATAATATATTCACGGATGGGAAACTGCATGGGAAGAACAAAAGGTTTACATAGCTTACAATGTCAGGTTACCGTCCACCATTTCCTGGGAGTGAAGGCACCTTGTTACATCACATTCACAGTCAACAGGAAGGACAGAAGCTCTTAGAGAGCTTTCTCCTCTCTTGTACTATTCAGAGCCATCCACCTAGGGGATGATGCTACCCACGATGGGCTAGATCATCCTACATCAAGTAACAATCAAGATAATCCCCCACAGACCTGCTCTCAGGGCAGGTTGATCTGGTTAGTTCTTCATTGAAAATCTCTTTTCAGTAGAATCTCGGTTGTGTAAAGTTGACTACTGAAACTAATCTAGGTTGTATAAAGTTGACAATTACAACTAAGCAGCACATCTTTCCCCTAACGGTACCACCCTCGATGGTCTACTCATATGAATTATCTTCATCAAGACAATCCCCCACAGACATACATGCAGGCCCACCTGACCTGGAAAATTTTTCATCTCTAGATTGCAATCTTAGGGTTTGGACAGATTGACAATGAAAACTAACCAGCTAATCCAAGTCACCAATGGGTTTCAGAATGATATTTTTGATTTAAAATACCCTTAAAATTATTTTTGTCAATAAATTAGTTCTATTTATACCAATCTGCAGTGATTTCTTCTCACTCTAAACTATGACCTCATTGTTTCACGTGCCATTTGAGGCATGGCACAATCATGATCTATCCGATTATAAATATGGCTGTAAATTCTTAGAGGAAAGTCTGCAACATTCTTTCTTCTGCTCCGTAAGAACTTTCTCCATTGGTAAGAACTCAGCTCACTGGCCTGTAAAGGAATCCATAATGAATTTATACCTGGAAAGGGTTCGGACAAGAAGTAATGAGGACAGTGTTTCAAATGCAACCATATATGGCCAGTGCTTAATGGCACATCCACCTTCAACCTCACCGAACCTGGCTCAAATTAATGCCACTATCAATAATGACTTTGGAAATGTCCTGTGTATTCCCAAAGGATAGCTTGGTCTGTAAAGTGTTTTTCTTACAAGCATAACTACTTGAGATCAATTCTCAGCAAGCATATTTTTTAAAATGCTACCCGTATGGGCGAGTGTGGTCGCTCAGAAGTTAAGAGCATTGATTGCTTTTGCAGAGAACCCAGGTTTGGTTTTCAGGACCCACACGGCAGCTAACAACCATCTGTGACTGCAGTTCCAGGGGACCCAATACCCTGTCTGGCTTCTGCAGGCGTTGCATGCATGTGGTACATTTAACACACATGCAAGTAAAATATGCATACTCATAAATTTAAAAATAATAATTAAAAAAGAAAGGACAATGTAACACTTGTAATCCCAGTGCTGGGTAGGCAGAGAAACGTAGATTCCTGGCGTGTTTGACCAGCCAGCCCAGCCTACCTGGTGGCTTTCAATCAATGACAGACTAACCAAGGGAGACAGAGTTCCTGAGAAAAAACACTCAGGACTGCTCCATAGTCCACATATGTACACACACAAACCCCACACAAACATATACATGAGCACATACACACACACACACACACACACACACACACACACACACCACAGAAAAGGAAGTGTCATTACTAAGCAGATTTGAAATTTTTCAATGGGTTTTAGCCTTTAGGGGAAGGGGCTATAATTATAATTTACGAGTTTTATCAAACATAGGGAGAGGTTGCCCTTTTGAACACACATATGGACATTTTGAATTCAATTTACTAATTCAGCTACATCCTAAGCACTATCAATGAATGTCTTAGAAGAGTAAGTTTTGAAGGCAGATGATATTTTCCTCTAGGGGAACATTATGGGATTTCGGTTGGGGGGGTAACTATTTTCTTTTCGCTTTTTATTATCCGCTTATCAGTTTTATAATAACACCATCATTCAGAAGACAGAAGATAAGAAGAATGAAAATCAGTGGGTTGTTCAAAAAAAAGGACATGAAATTGAGAGGGAGACATATTCCTGGGTCCCTGGGGGGATGTTGGAGAGATGTCAGGGATAGGGGAGGAAGATATGAACAAGATACATTGTATACAAGTGTGACATTACCAAAAAATAAATTTTTTAAATAAATTTCAGCAATGTATACAAAAGTCAAACAACCGCAAAAAAGACTGTATTATTCCCATAGAGTATGAAATGTTCTTTGAGGTTATGCATACATAAAAACTCCCAATTATTTTGTTAACCTAAGTCTAAAACCTAACTCCATTTTATGTTGAAAGCTAACAAACTAATGCTATTTTCTTCTCTTTAACAAAATTTTTGCACACTTTTAATAGATACTGAACTATTCAGGAAGGAGCTGCCAAGCAATTAGAGAGAAAATTGTAGTTCGTTTATTTGGAAACTTACCAAGAATTGTTAAAACATTTTTAGAAAAAAAAGTCTGATACTATTCAGGGTATTGAAGTCTGTGGAAAAAGACAATTTGTCACCCCCCCACACACACACACACACAAACACCTTTGTAGTCCTTGTCAGAGGCACTTGAAATAGTCCCAATTTATTGAATCTCTTTTCCTATATAAACACTGAACCATAATGACATGCCCTGGAGTCTTTTTCAAATCCCTAAATATTAATTTCCAGGGTTTTTTTTTCACATTTTATAGGGCATTTTGCAGAGCTCCTAAAAACTGAAATATTGGGGGCTGGAGAGATGGCTCAGAGGTTAGGAACACTAACTTTTCTTGCAGAAGACCCGGGTTCAAATCCCAGCACCCACATGGCAGCTAACAACTGTCCATAACTCCAGTTCCAGGGGATCCGACAGTCTCTTCTTTCTTTGCAGGCATTGCACGACACGGGTGCACTTACACACATGCAGGCATAACACTCGTACACACAAAATAAAAATAATAAATCATATTTTTTTAAAAACTGAAATATTATTTATTGTGTGTATAAATTATTTGTTCTTGACACTTGCTAAACTATAAATTTAGATGTCATCATCATTAATTTTTCACAGGGTTAATGTTTATACATTTGTCACAGATTTGAATTTCTCAAAATTTAGAGCTAATGCTATTAGTAGGCTGGGTTGACAGGTTTAAGGAATATTGCCTCTAACTAAGACACTTAATTTTAATACTTGCCTTTTAATATAGGCATATCGAATGTGGAAGATTCCTCAGTGACCAAAGTGATTACCTTCCACGTACAAAGACCTGAGTTTGATCCACAGGTTCATTGTAAAACTTGGCCAAGTGTCATAGTGCATATCTGTAATCACAGATAGATGGATCTGTGGGGATAACAGGTCTCCCAACTGAGCCTACTTGCTGAGATCCAGGACACCGAGAGACCACGATTCAAAATATGTGGATGTCTGTCCTGAAGATAACACTGGGATTGTCCTCTGACCTCCACATGCATGGACAGGTACATCCACACACAGGTAAACACACAAAAGCACATGCCTACATACAAGCATGTAAACACTGTAAAATGTAGACAGGCATGTTATGCTTCTAGTTCCCGAGTGCATCCTTTTTCAAATACTGTCATTTTGTAGCTTAGACAATCCTGAAATTTATGATTGCCCTTCCTCATCCACTCTGCCTCTCCAATTCCAGACATTTACTACCGCATCCAGCTTTGAAATACAGCCTTCTCTTGTCATCATGGAAATGCTATTTCAGGGCAGAAAATAACGTACTTACAACTCTGCACAAATTATAGCTTCTTCCTAGATCCAATAAACAAAGTCCACTACTTCATTTACCTTTGTTTAAGGTTCATTGAAAGGTGTTCCTTTGTCAGAAAGGACTTTTTCTCAAAATACTGAAGAACACTTTTGCTAAAACAAGGGCAGATTTCATGCAGCACAGCTCATGGTGGTCACACCACTTTCTTACATGCATGTACATGTGTATCCGTGTGTATATTCACATACGTATTAATGCACAAGCACATGTGTTCATCTGCCAGGTGTCTTCCTGACTCAAAACCATTGTAAATTTGGAACAGTCTAGTGCTGAATCTGGAACTCTCTGACTCAGTATATCTGGCTGGAAAGGGAGTTCTAGGGATCCACTGTCTCTCCCTCCACAATCTCGTGCACACCACATGGCTTGCCTTTTAATGTGGGTTCTGGGGAAGGAACTCAGGTCCTCGGGCCCCCTTTGCGGACTGACCCATTTCACCATCTGTATGCACACACCTGCACTTGATATCATGATTGGCACACTTTTTTATCTCAGATCACCGTGGTGAACAGCTCCCTCCCCGACAACTATGTCTACAATCCAAAGTTTCTTCTGTCTGCATGATTTTCAGTGGGTTCCAATCCAATACGTTGAAACCCTTCAAAATAGTGACATTTCAGCTTCGTGTCCCCAAGGCTGCTGTCCTGCTGATCAGTAAACACTGTGCTGGTAAAAGTTCACAACAGAAAGGCCAAAGCGATTCTGAGCTGAGGCATCGAATTAATAACTTAGTGTAATGAAAGTCGAATCATGCATTATCCAGAGCTCTGTTCTGTGAAGAAAAGCAGGGAATGTTCCTTGTTATGTTTATTTACGTCCCCGAAGGCACTTAGTCAGCCTGCGGGTTTATTGTACAATCCCTATCCGTATCCATGCCAAACTAACTCTTATCAAGAGTCCATCCAAGATCGTATTCTACAGATCCAATAATGCTCAATGTAAGGTACTAACATTGCACTGTGTTTTGTGATTTTTTAAAAATATCCATTTACTTCCTGTCAGCATCACTAAAGAACTAACTATTAATCACGAAACAAAAATTTCACACTCTATCCGAAAGTTTACAGGCTAGGCAATCTAAAGAAATAAATTTGCACGGACTATTTTAAGGAGACATTTTCCACCTTCTCTGTAGGTTTCCAAAATAACAAGAAACTGTGTCCAGGGACTGCAGAGATGGTTCCGCAGTTCAAAGCACCGGCTGATCTTGCGGAGGGCCTGAGTCTGATTCCTGGTACCAAAAGGACAGCTAACAACCATAACTCCATTTCACGGGGATCTGACGTCCTCTGCTGACCTCTGTGGTCATTGCACGACATGGGTGCACCTTATATAAGGCAATACATTCATGCACATAAACATAAAAATAAAATAATAAACTAAGAAACAGAATACAGCATCTGTTCAACAACCCGTTTTGGCCTGCACTAAAAGGCATTGAAATTTAGCTTGGCTACTGTGTCACCAATATGTCCTGCTGACAGACACATGACACGTAAGTCCTTGGAGATGGCCCAAGGCTTGGTTATTGTAGGGATGCTCTTGTCAATAACAACCAGTCCATTTTCAGACATGTACCTATCAAAATGTAGTGTATTCTTAGCTGTTCATCACTGTGACAAAAGTTACGGAGAATAAGGGACTGAATGAGTGGAAAGTTTGCCGTGCTCTGTGCTCAGTTCATGTCTCTTTATTCTTCTGAGGTGAGTATAAGAAAGAATCATAACAGAAGCCCATTGTGGAGCTAGGATGCTCAGACTGTAGCACCTACTAAAGAGAAAGGAAGAAGAAGGAGAGAGACAGAGACAGACAGAGAGATAGAGAGAGAGAGACAGAGAGACAGAGGGAGGGAGGAGAGAGATATACAGGTAGGCAGGTGGATGAATGAATAGTTCATTACTTAGATCAATGGATGGATGGATGAAAAGATGATAGATAGATGATGGATAGATAGGTAGATAGATAGATGATAGACGAACAGGTGCATAAATGTACAAATAAATAATAGATAAGTATATAATACAAAGAAGTATATATAGACGGACGAACAGTTTATTTATCGATGGATAGTGGATTTGTAGTAGATGATAGTAGCAGTGATGGATGGGTAAATAAATGACAGATAGTTAGGCAGATGTATGTATGTATGTATGTATTTATGTATGTGTGGCTGGATGGATGGGTAAACAGATGGTGATTTTGATGATAGATGATAGGTACATATAGATAGATGATAGATAAATGATAGATACATACATACATAGATGATAGATATGCAGATTACAGATGATAGATTGATAGATAGATAGTTAGATAGATGATAGATTGATAGATGATAGATAGATGATAGATAGATAGATAGATGATAAATAGATAATAGGAGATAGATAGATAGATGATAGATAGATAGATAGAAAGATAGATAGATAAATGATAGATTGAAACAAATATTCTAATATTCCTTCTAATGGTACATCCCCACTGTTATATTTCCTCCATGGAGACCCTATCTCCTGAGTTCACACTACTTCCCAGAATCCCAGTAAGCTAAGAACCCATCCAAGGATAAACCTATTGATGACGTTAGAGCTCTCTTGTTCAAATTATCTTCCAAAGCCCCAATCCCTGAACATACCTACATTAGGGACCAAGCCTTCAGTTAGTGAACCTCTGGGTAATATTTCAGATCCAGACCATCATTGTACTTATCTTTAAGCAAAGCGTCATGTTCTGGAACAATCTTTGATACTTCTAGCCAAACAATGGGATATTTATTTCTTCTGGAAAATGAATCTAGGGCCAGGATTTATGAATGTCCTGGATTATGTCATCCTCTCTTCCTATGCATGTTACAGATTGCCATATATGCTCTAGGAAGAACTTTCATTAATGTTATTATTTTATTGCTTTGTGATTTTGGGGGGGAGTTTCATGTGTATCTTTTGATTTTAGAAGTACGAGACTCTCTCCTGAGGATATATAAAGAAATGTGTTGTGTTACAAAGCAGGGATACATGTTTGAGAACTCAAGTCCCTTCCGGCCAATATCGTGTATGATGTATGCCCTCTTTCAAAGACCAATATGACCTTTGAACTCTCTCTAGGGACGTAAAAAAGCCCCGTGAGAAGAAAATAACAACAGAAATGGCATGTATCATCAAAGACAGTCTCAGCCTCAATTCTAGGAGGCAGGATGCAGTACTACGAAGATAGCTTCAAGTATACACATTCTGGAACCCTAGCTTGCATCCTTTCCCCTAGACTTGGCCTTTTCACGTCTATCTGAAAACTAGGGAAGATGAAAATGTAGAGGGAGAGAAGGTCCACAGACTTTCTTCCCAGCACTCTTCAACTGGAGAGTCGATGACACTGAGTTCTGCACAGGAGAACTCGAAATGTTCAGCGTTTGCTTAAAGCTTTTCTCTATAACTGAGTGTCATGTATGATTAGGTCAAGAGTGAACCACGCCATTAAAGTTTCGTGGAAAGAGAAGAAGGCCTGCCCCCACTGAGGTTCTCCCTTTGGTGAGAGGCAACACTTGGCTGGGTTCTGATCATATCTCAGGAACCCTAGAAGGAAAGCCGTTATCATGTATGTTGCTGTTTACTGTAAATTTGTTGAAAGGACCTGACACAAAATTACCTCTCAGATGAGCTTCATTAAGAGAGATACCATCATAATCAGGATTAGCTATGATTGAGTCCAAATGTCATATCACAGGCACCATAATGGGGTCTTAAAAAGGCAGGAAAACCCTTCAGTTCCCAGAAAGGAGCTTCATGAGGAGAAGCATTTACAATTTATAGCATGACAGAATTCCTGCACAGCAAGAGCCTTCAGTTTCCAAAGTATCAGGAGAAACAGATCACCACCATGGCTGTACCAGACAGCCACAGTCCCTCCTTCAGTGAGAGGACCTTCCAGTCCTGGGGACAAACTGAAATGCTGCTGACTGATAGTTTCCTCTACCAGGCGGTCCAGCCTGGCCCGGCCAACATGGCTGGAGTCACAAGGCAGGAAGAAAGCCTTGAATAGGCTGTTCTTGGTTTAGAGATGGTGGTGGGGTGGGGGTAGGCTTGCCCAGACTGGCAAGTAAGACAAAGTGAACGCAACACGTTTAGACCTGTAAGGTCACAGCAAATTTTACCGACTCTGTCCAGGGAGAGAGGGTGCATGCAGTGTGGAGGTATGTACCGTGAGAGATAGAGTCTCTAATTTACCAATATGACCAACGAATATTCATCAGATGCTGAGGAGTCAGGGACAGTGCTGTGTATCAGAGAAACAGTATGAGCTATCTACTACTGAGGTCATTGGTCTTTGAGTTAAGTAAGCACAGAGACACCCAGGAACATGGAGCTCTTTTACTCCCTTACTCTGGACAGTAAATGATGCATCTCCTGTGAACTCAGAGGTAACTTATACTAGCACTGGGTGTCTTAATTAATTGAAGGAGTTGTCTGATTCTCTCCAACCTTGGGCACAAGCAATGACAACATTACAGTTGTTTTCTACAGATTGTTCTGAAAGTATTTCGTACGTGGCTACTCTGGTAAGTTTGTTACAGAATCTGAAACCATCAGGAAAAGACCACCAGATTCAATTCAAATTTTAATTAGTCAAATTTATTAGGGCTATAGCCATCCCTGGTCGCTTAGTCAGATTCAGGACCCAGGGCCCCCAACGGAAAGGTAAAAGTAACTTATAAAGGCAAAAACCACAAATACCATAAGAATTTCATCACACATGAGTAATGCCAGGTGGGCCTGAGTAGGGTCAGGATGGCCAAGTCAGCTACAGAAGGCAGAGCAAGCTTGTTTTAGTCCTGCTCTTAGATGTGTAGAGACCTTGACACTTTCTGGTTACTATTGTTATTTAGGCTTCTTGGCCAGGCAAGAAGTACAGCTTCAGTGTCGGGGAGGTGACCAAGGTCAGCTACTCCAATGAAAGCACGCTTCTAAGGGGACGCAACTAAGTTTAGATGCTTAAGCTTGAAGCTGGTTGTTTTTCTAGCCTTTGAAGTTTAAAGTGGCTGCTTTATACAAAGTGAATAAAATGAATTTACTTTGGCTATTACAATTTGGGGGAGTCCATTTGGGGCCATTGCAAACTCATTGAGCAATATATTGGGCACATTGACATGAATGGATCATATTTACATGTTTGCTGAAATTAAAATGGAGAAGAAAAACGAGTTCCTGTCAAGCCATAGCCAATAAAATTCTAATGTTATCCATCTATCATCTATTTCTTCAATGCAATCACATTAAAGGACCATTTTAAAATTTTTTATTTATTATTTTTATTTTATGTGTGTGCGTGTATTGCCTACACATAAGTAAGTGCACCCATGCCGTGCAATGCCCGCGGAGGACAGACGAGGCTGTTGGATTCCCCGGGACTGAAGTTACGGACGGTTGTTGGCTGCCGTGTGGGTGCTGGGATTCAAACCCACGTCTTCTGTAAGAACAACCAGTGTTCTTAACCACTAAGCCATCTCTCCAGCCCATTTTTTTAGAGCGAGTACAACTTTGATTAGACAAAATGAAAGCATCACAAAAGGGTGAGCTTTTCTGAATGAGTTAGATTTACTCCCAAATCAGTAATAAGAAGTTATTTCAAATGAAGAAAGCAGAAAATGAAGAAAGAATAATTGAAAGGGAGCTGGCTGGGAGACCTTGACTAAATCAGACCCACAAAGGTAGAGAGAGTTTCCACAATATGGAATGAGCAACGTATACTTGTTTGGAAAAACATATAGGTCAAAACCCCAACAAATCCAAAATGTTGTTCTGATGAGATGGGTCAGTGGATAAAACTTCTTGCTGCCCTTATCTGAATTTATCCCCAGAATCAATGGCAGAAGGAAAGAACTGACTTCCGAAAGTCATGCATTGACCGCACATAGACGTCATGACACATGCAAGCCCGTACTCAGACACGTGTCCTTTAGTGTACATGATATTAATGTAAAAATTAAAAGATAAAACAAGAACTCCAGAAAATCAGAAGCTATTTGAATCCATCATTAAACAGTAGAAGAAACGATTACCAGAGTAGAGCAGGTAACTGGGAAAGAAAATCGATGTGATCTTGTGATTGTCAGGAGAGAGAAATGAGTGATTCCAATGAGAAGAACTAGTTCAAGGATGCAAAGGCTGAACCAGAATGAATGGAAAGGAACATGTGCACAATTATTGCTTCCAGTACTATGGAAGACTTCCCACTAACAAGCAGTTTCCCTGCTAAAAATGACAGACATTTTGCACCAGTGTAAATGGTCTCCAAGATAATGCATTGTAGGAGAGAGGGAAATGAACTCATGGATGGACAAATATAAAAACGATAAAATGAGAATGTTCATTGGTAGGCTGTGCTGAAATGAACTGTAGATTCTAAGAACAGGGCTTCAGTAAAATTAATGTCTCCTACTTGGCAAAGAGATGGAGTCTTACTTGGAAAGACTCAATGTGTATTGCCTCTGTCAGAATATAAACTAGAATTTTAAAAAAATACGTTAGACTACTTGTGTGCCTTTTCCTACAGAGAAGTAACCAATCTTACCTGTTTGTCCTAGATGAGCTCTGATCACAGACCACAGAAATGACTCCATCCAAGACCAGCTTAGTAAGCCAGTGAGTTTACTGCAACCACCAATAGGGACATGGATGAGGTATTACTTACAGTAGTATGGATGACTCAAAAAACAACTGCATCTCAGATAAGCCCAGGTGTGTGTGATGACTCAAGGCAGTTGTAGTCCACATTCAGCAAGTTCAGCCAAACAGAGAGTGTCTTCACACCAGCATTTGTTATGGTTATTATAACCCTGGTGAGCAACCTTATGAATCTTGTAAGTTACAAGAGTTTCCTGAGCCTTGTAAGTTTCATTTACTTCCTGAGCCTCTTAACTGAGCTCTTAATGAGTCCTCATGAGTCCCTCTGCAAAAAGAATGCTTCAGATGAAACAATTATGCAAAAGAAGAGAAGAAAAAAGTCCATCTAATCACATAAGGCCATAACAAAAGTTACACTGTTTCCAACTGTAACTCAAATGGAATCTGAAATGTCCCTGACAGACTCTTATTTTCAATGCTTATCTCCCAGACAGTAATGCAAATTTGACCACTGGGGAAGCTTTAGGTGTGAGAAATCCATCATTGGGAATAGACCTCTAAATGTATTAACAAGTTCCTGGTTGATAGGATTTCAAAGCCTCAAAAATGTGGGTTAATGTGAAATGTGTCTGTGTGGTTCATACAATGGGCCTATGGAACCTGGAAATGGGCTTTCCTTCTCAGAGCAATGTGCCAACATGTATTGCTGAAGAATTTGCTCATATCAAGCACATGTGAACAGAAACATACAAACCAAAATTGAGAAACACACGAGGGATTGAGGCACAATAAAAGGTGACTGTTGAAGCAGGTGGCAGGCGAGATCAAGGATTTCAGAATCTGGATGTCACTTTTCTGTTGCTGTGACAGAAACACCATGACCAAGGGAACTTATGGAGGGAAGAGTTTATTGAGCTTCTGGTTCCAAAGGGGCAGAGTCCATTATGGTGGCAGAGGTGTCTGGAGTAGGAGCAGAAACTAAGCTCTCACATCTTCAAGCAGGCACAGGAAGCAGAGAGCAACTCCAGATCCTGCAAGGCTTAAGAACTCTCTAAGCCCACCCCTGTGCTTCCTCAGCATGACCACACACCACCCAAGACCTCCCAGGACAGCACCACCAACTGGGGGCAAAAACATCCAAATACTTGGAGCCTGTGGGAGACATGCTCATTCAAACCACCACAGATGGTGTAGTAGCCACTTTTCTGTTGCTATGATAGAAACACTGACCAAAGCAATTTATAGAAGGAAGAGTTTATTTGAGCTTACGGTTCCAGGGGAATTACAGTCCGTCATGGCAGGGAGGCATGGTGGCTGGAGGTGGCTGGAGCAGGAGCAGCAGAAGCTAAGCTCTCACATCATCACAGGCACAGGAAGCAAGAGAACTGGAGATCTGGCAAGGCTTAAGAACTCTCTCTAGTGTTAAAATTAAAACAAAAATAACTGTAATTTGGGGCCAAGGTGATAGCTGAACCCGCAAAGCGGTACCCTTGCAGGCGAGCATGAGAATCTGGAATTTGATGCCCCAAATCTGTGTAACAAAACAATTCTTCAGTTCACAATCACCTGTAAGGTCAGCGCCAGGGGATCCAATATTCTCTTCTGGCCTCAGTGGGTACCTCAACACCTGTGTGCATATACACATGCAGATATGCACAAGAACACATAAATTAAAATAAATACTCACTATAGGTAATCCAGGGAGGCAATATTCTCTTCTAGCCTCAGTGGGTACCTCAACACCTGTGTGCATATACACATGCAGATATGCACAAGAACACATAAATTAAAATAAATACTCACTATAGGTAATCCAATTGGTGGGAACATGGAAACAGGAGGATCTTTGAGGATCACTGCCCAGCCAGGCTGGCCTAACTGGCAAGTTCCAGGCCAGTGAGGGAACCTATCTCACCAAACAAGATGGAAGGCATGTGAGGAAGTGCACACATGGTTGTCCTACCTCACACATACGAACACATGGGGTGCATGCACCTATGCAAACATCAACACACATACATATAGAAAAGGTTGAAATATTAACAGAAGATGAAATTAAAAATCATGAGTTAGAAATTATACCTCATGGGGCTGGAGAGATGGCTCACTGGTTAAGAATACAAACCGTTCTTGCAGAGGACCCGGGTTCAATTCCCGGCACCCACATGGCAGCTAACAACTGTCTGTAAATCCAGTTCTGGGCCATGTGACAGCCTCTTCTGTCTCCACTGGCACCGCACAACACAGGTGCACTTACCTACATGCAGGCCATACACACATGCTCATAAAATAATAAAAATGAAAATAAAATGTTTTTAAAAAGTTGAAGTCTTAACAGAAGATGAAATTAAAAATCACAACTTAGAAATTATACCCGAGAAATAACTGTGTAGCCCAGAAATCGAAAACAAAGGTATGAAACACGTAGAGCTGAAACGTCAGTTATGGCAAAGTGAACTCCAAGTCTTAGGGGGGACTTTGAGCAAAACAGCAGGAGTAAAGGCTGAAGACTTTATATAGAGAGGTCACATTTAGAAAAGCCATGAACCTTTAATGTCAGAAAGTTCCTAATACAGGACACACAATAAACTTGCGGGGGGGGGGATGTCACGTTTACGTGCAACAACATGGTCTTAAAAATTTACAGAAGAGTCATATAGTATTAAAAACAGTCAGGGTGGGGAGAGGGCCATTACTTATAAAACTCAACAATTGCATGGACTCGTTTCTCTTATCAGTAATGGAAGGCAGCAGGCAAAGGAATAAAGTGTCTTCACGCTCCTCGGAAAAACTTACTGTCGAGTCACAACAGTGCCCTCACCAGCAGCAAAAATATGATGCACATCATTCCAGAAAAACATAGAAACAAAGGCAGTTTTACACAATGAATAAAGCATTGACTTAAAAAAGAAAAACAATTCACGTGGGTATAACTGAGATAGAATAAATAGCCGTGGAAGAAGAAGTTGGTAAATGCAGTGAAATCTAAATAGACGTGGCCACATTAAGCCAGTAGAGACATTTTTAATTTAGACAGTAAGAAGCACGCCACAGTGTGGAAAAGCAGGGACAGGAAGGGCAGACAGGAAAAGAAGAATCCAGAATATGCAATTGAGTTGACTGGCATTTAGGCATCCTTTCTTCTCCTGGCTGATAGGAAGTATAAATACTGTGGGAATTTAAATTCGGTATTTGAGTAGTAAAGACCTATGCGGCATATTTATACAGCAGAGTGTTAAGAATTAAGGAAAACGAAATTATGTCCTTTGCGGGAAAGTGGGCGAAAAGGAGACCGTCATGTTAAGTGAAAGGAGACAGAATTACAAGGCCGCCATGTTTTCTCTCCTGTGTAAATAAACACAATATTGGCAGAATAATATAAAGCTAATGTGGAAGAAATGAACTGTGACCTCACTGTAACTTTGTTCCGTCAGGGAGATGAGTACCAACAAAGGCATTTGAGAGGAACCTACTGTATTCTTAATACGTGTGGTGTTGGCAGATGTAGACGTAACAGGACTCTGGAATCTTCTACTTGTTCTCAAACCAAAAAGGCCACTAGGGGCTCAGTCTCAGGCCTAGATAAGACCAGGCACATAACCACAAAAAAATGCGGTGTGTGAGCACCTTGTTTTATCTTGCAGTGGTCTTTCCAGAAACACTAGCTACTATGTATCATATTTGGTAAAATAGCTGAGATGGACCTGTAAGTTACCCCACACTTGTCCAAAATACTTGCTTCTTTGTAAAACACTGTTTAAATTTCCTACAAGACCCTACAGGGCTTGCATCCATCCATGCAGAGTCTGTAACGCACTTAAGGGCAGTATGATCACTGCCGAGGGATGGCGTGAACAATGCTAAAAAATAAACAAACCCTGGATATATTTCTTGTCTTTCCCTCGCTTCCTAAAGTAGCGACTAAGACTGAGCCCCATGCATAAGAAAGAATGACTTTCTCAGCTTCCTGAGTACGGTTTGAGTCTTGTCGACGGGCCAGTCTTGGGTTAATTTCCAAGCAATATTTGAAAGTAGAAAAGGAATAGGAAGCACCCAGCGGAAAGAGAAGGGAAATACGATCCAAGGGCTAAAATGCATCATAAAAAACATAATAATGAAACAGCCTTTTGCACAAGGAATAACACTAATGTAAAAATTATAAGAATAACATTGCAGAACGGAAACCGTGTCTTTTTCCAAACTAATAGAGAAGCATTAAACAAGTGAAGTCCTCAGACATTAAAAATGAATGGAGGGCTAGTGCGATAGCTCTCTACGCTAAGGCTGATGACCTGAGTTCAATCCCCGGGAACCACGTGGAAGAAAGGAGAGAACTAAGTCTTCCAAGTTGATCCCATGCATCCACACGTGTGATATGGTACAACACAAGGCCTCACACACACATACATAGATAGATGATAGATAGATAGACAGACAGACAGACAGATAGAGATAGATAGATAGATGATAGATGATAGAAGATAGATAGATAGATGATAGATAGATAGATAGATAGATAGATAAGTAAATTAGTTAAAATTAAATAAAAATTAATTAATGGGAGAAAAGAAATGAGGAAACACCAAATAACACAGCAAAATTTAATCTGAAATAAAATGTAAAGTAGAATAACTCTAAATGGACCAAACAGTTGAAGAGAAATTTTCATATTTGATTCTTAAACCACCTCATCCTAAACACAGGTCATCATCAAAGCATAAGGATATGAGGCTTAGAGAGATGGTTCAGCAGTTAAGAGCACTGACTGGTCCTGCTCGGATCTGGGTTCGATTCTCAGCACCCACGTGGCACATTACAACCATTCATAACTCCGGTTCCAAGGAATCACATGCCATATTCTGGCCTCTTTACGTGCTGTACAACATAAGTGTACCGACACACATTCAGGCAAGACAGACAGACAGACACACACACACATGCAAAAATAATAATAATTAATTTAAAAAGGTTGACTATAAAAGAGGAACTTATCTCAGCTAGAATACGTCTCAGGAGTTAAGAGTGCATACTCTTGCAGACCACCCGAGTTCAACTCCGAACACCTGTTTTAGCTGGCTTACAACTACCTTTAACTCCAGGTCCAAAGGATCTGATGTCCCTTCCTGGACACCTGCACTTATGTGCATATACCCACACACAGACACGTAATTAAAATAATGTTTTCCTCTTATGCATGATGAAATCAGATCCAACTTCTCTCATGTTCCACTTTTATTAGGAAACTTTGATATTTTTCTGATATTCAGCTAGATCAATATTGATCCTTTCTGTAAATAATTGTGAAATATTAGTATATCCATAAAATGAACAGCAGGCATAAAAATAAAAACTAAAGAGCTTGAAGTTGACAAAAATACTTTTTTTATCTACGTGGGATTTATTTTATGCTAACAATGCTGCTGTTAGGAAATTTCACTGAGCAAAGGGTAAGGTTGGCCATACATGTTTAAATCTTGGCCCAGGGGCAAGTTTAGCCAAATCTTCCTTGATTGTGGACATTCCCAGGGCTGTCCCCGCAGGTATGTGTGTGTAGTTCTCTACCTGCAATGTATTCGGAAAGAAAAAAAGGTCCAATTCCAGCTCTATGCTGTGCATGAAGGAAAACAGTGACCAAGAATTTTCTGTGTATTTCTTAAATCTTTTCTTAAATTTAAAATTATTTAATAACCACATGATTAGAAGAAGCATTTCATTACAGCATTGACATATTCAATAACAATTCCCACAGCAAAGATACATCTCTTTCAAATACAGTTATATGATATTGAACTGAGTACAAACCCTATAAGACATAAAATTGAATGAGGTTTTAACCTTTAAAAAAAATCTCCATTTCATTTTAAAATATACTGTTTCATACAGAAAAACTCATTTTTAATGCTACTAACACAGTTGCTTAGTTTCTGACATCCTTGGCACCTGAGTATCGATATAAAAGCATCAGGTGGATTTCAATGGTAATGTGTTTCACCTCTACTAATTAACATTAAACAAATTTTTATGCTTCTTCCTCAAATATAGCTCATTTTTAAAAATTTGTTCTTTTTTTTGTGTATATCATACAGAACATCCCACACAATCTTATACATCGATATACCCACATCCCAAATGGCACCTCCCATAGCCTCCCCCTCACCTCACTGGAGCCCACATACTCTGTCATCCCTGTTACTGTCCACTGTGTTGTCAGCACCCCCAGCCGTTCTCCAGTGCTTGTCCATCTGCTTAATCTAGTCAGCCTATCTAGAGATCCTCATTTTAGGAAGATCAGCTGTTCCTCATCTAGCAGCAATCAGTTGTCAATATTCCTTCAGACAAGATTGGGTTCTGCTGTTCATTTTCCCAGATCTATTCTTGGTTACTGTCTGGGAGTCACTAGGGCCACCCTGGCCAATAAGTTGAAGAAAGGTACCTCCTGTCTGGCACTGTTTCTTGTTATGTAGCCTTTAGCTGTATATATGGACTGTTAAAAATTATATTGACCCCATTAATCTTTGGTTCTACTTTCTTTTTGTGTGTTTAAGGCCATACAGTTGGCCCAGATAAACAAATTTATTTTTACTCTTAAGGTCATTTGAGGATCTGTTCCTCAGGGGTCACATGGGTTTGGGAGGAGCCCCTGGCTCTTTTCTTTTACCAGTTACATCTATGTGAAGATAAGTCAAAGGTCCTTTTCGCTGACTTCGCTTGGAAGCATGGAGGAAATGATTCCTCTGTGTTGACCCTCCTCTTTGTACACTAGACACTGGTTCAAGTCCATCTGGTGGGGTCTCCGTGGCCTCCGTGATCAAAAGGACAGGTGACTCACCACAGTTACAGGACATTTTGAGAGATGCTCATTGTCCCCTGGAGCTTAGTCGACCTAGGAGGGCAAGGAGCAAAAACTGTCCTTTATGTCCCTCTGACCAGATTAGTATAGGCCTCAAAGTATGCCTGTTAAACGTCCAAGAAGGTTGGTTCCACCAGTCTGGTACTTTTAATTACCATGTGTTATGTTATGTAGATAAAGCTTGGGCAAAACCAAATGTTCGCAAATAAACCTTGCCTACACATATATTATATTCCTTGAGCTAGTAGTATGTATAATCTGTCAGTAGGTTCTTCGATTAATATGGCTCCCTCTGGTTTTCTAAAAACTATCGAGGCATTATTTACCTCTCTCATTGTCTAACCCTTCCACCATGGTTTCCTCATTTAAAGTGCCCCCCTTTTTCCCATTTCTCCCCAAAATAAAATACTTTTTGAAAGAGATGGCCAAAACCATTGCTAGTGGCCCTTTCAGGTTACCCTGACCACAGAGACATCACAACTGTAAGTTGCATCACAATCATAAGACGTGGAGACGGAGACCCACAGGAAACTGCTGATATTTGTTAAACTTGACTTAATTTTACACACTTAAAATGAGGGCGCATAATGTGAGAGGCAGACAGTGTTCGGTGTCAGAAGACATATTAATTCTACTTTCTTTCTAGGTTGCTATGATACCTCTGAGCCCCCACCTTATCAAAGGACAATTCTTTCCAGGAAAACTTGTAGACGGATTGCTAAGGAAATCAAGTATGATTAATTACCTAATTCTAGTGATGCAGGAAGGTCTATCTGTTCTACAGAATAACATTGCTGAATTTATAATGGCCTAATGGCATTATACTATCATTTCAAACCTGCTATTTTATCTTTTTATACACAAATTTTTCAGGGGCTGGATAAGAAAGGTGAGTAGTGGCAACTTCAGTTATTTACTGATGATTCTACTGAGGTCTGTATAAATCTCCCCTGTCCTCCAACCCACATGCCTCTGGTTTCCCAAAGCACAATCTTTTCTACAAAAACACAATCCACATTTCACAGGAATATATGGGCACAGGCCGACAGACCACATTCCTATTCAGAAGGCTAGTGCATTCAAACTGCCAAAATAAGCTTAATTTTGTAGAACGTGTTTCTGGGACATAATAAGCTTTTAACAAAAATGTCAGCCTGGGTGAAGAAGATAATGCCTTTCAACCTTCAAACTGAGATTCCCTTATCTTTTTTGGGGTAATGAGGTATATACTTACAGATGTGTAGAGAGTACGTACGTACGTAGTGGGTACAAGCAAATTAGTCTTTTATTGTCTAATTTATTTCATTTTTGTTTTAACGTGTGAGTGATTCACCTTCATGTATGTAGGCGCACTTTGTGCACGCAGTGTTGGCAGAGGCCAGCAGAGTGCGTCAGATCTGCTAGAACTGGGATGCCTTTCAACCTTCAAACTGAGATTCCCTTATCTTTTTTGGGATAATGAGGTATATACTTACAGATGTGTAGAGAGTACGTACGTAGCGGGTACAAGCAAATTAGTGTTTTATTGTCTTATTTTATTTTTGTTTTATATGTGTGAGTGATTCACCTTCATGTATGTAGGCGCACTTTGTGCACGCAGTGTTGGCAGAGGCCAGCAGAGTGCGTCAGATCTGCTAGAACTGGACTTACCACCCATTGTTAGGGTGATGTGGGTGCTGGGGACTGAAACCGGGTCCTCTGGAAGAGCAGCCAGTGGTCATAAGTACTGAGGTTCCCAAGTCCCAAATGAGTACTTTTAAATAAAGTTTCTTTTTTTATAAAAAATATTTTATTTATTATTTTTATTTTATGTGACGCATTGCCTGTGTCATGCAGTGCCACAGAGGTCAGAAGAGGGCTTCGGATTCCCCTGGAACTGGAGTTAAAGACGGTTTGTAGCCGCCTTGTGGGTGCTGGGAATCAAACCTGGGTCCTCTGCGAGAGCAGTCAGTGCTCTTAACCGCTGAGCCATCTC
>NW_008343967.1:86408-95637 GCF_000622305.1 Nannospalax galili
AACAAATTTTTTTGGGTTTTTTTTTTTTGTTGTTTTTTTTTTTTTTTTTTTAAATCTCACTTACCTGTTGTGGTTGTTTGAGTGACAAATGTCCACCATAGGCTCATGTATTTGAGCCTTTGGTCCTCAGTCCGTGACACTGTTTGGAGAGGTTTTGAAGCCTTTCAGACTTGCAGATTTGATAGTGGATGTCGTTGGGGGTGGGCTTTGAGGGTTAATGACAACACTCTACTTCCTGTCCTCTTTGTCCTTCTCCTTCCCGTTTGTGGATGGAAATATGTTCAGATGTCACGCCTTCCACAGAATCATGGACTCATATCTCTCTCGAACCATAAATCAAAATAAGCTCTTTGTTCTATAAGTTGCTTTTGGCCAGACTATTTTATCATAGCAATGGAAAGTAACTACTGAGCTGTCACACACACACACCTGTCTCAAACTTCTCCATAAATCACTTTTTTATGTGTGAGTCCCATTACCCCCATATATGCACTAACATGTTATTATATGCAAAGATTGTCCATAAGTCACTTAGAATGTCTTATGGCTAAAATTAAATAAACAGAAATGTCTTCATAGCATAAATTCTTCTCAGTGTAAAAATTCCAAGACTTTGGTAACGTTTTTGTTTATTCTTTTATTTCCCAAATACAGTCAAAAATGTAAAATTTACATTCGAGACTGTTGTGGAATTTTGATTTCCAAATATCTTTAAATAGTTCTTACTAATTCAGCTACAAAGACTTCTAAATTGGATTTTTAATTTGGAGCAAAATAAAATCTGGCCTGGTGGTATAACCCCCTAAACCCAGGAAGCTGGGGCAGGAGGATCACAGTATCAAGGTAAGCCAGGGTTACTGAATCAGTTGGAGGCCAGCCTGGGCAAGTGAGAAAAACTCTTTCTCAAAAGAAAAAGATACATAGAGGGCTAGATCAGTACTTCAGTTGAGGAGCAACAGCCCAGCGTGCAGGAGGCCCGGGGTCTGACCCCCAGTACCACAAACATCAATAAGTAGAAACGAACAAATATCTTGAAACCAACTTGTATGACTTACCCCAGGGTGACAGGGACAAAATTCCGTTCACACCAAATAGGGCAACAGCAAACAGACCAAAGAAATGATTCCTGTCAGGACTACCTTATTGAACCAGCGCCTTTATTGGAGTTACAGGCTCGTAGATCACTCAAAGCCAGCTGCATCATGAAAACATTTGCCACAGCACATAACAGCTGGTAAAAACCCCTGTGTTCCAGAAGTTCTACATAACTTACAAGCAGCTCCACCTAAAAGTCCTGTCAAAGGCAATTGTACTCATTATGTAATCTTCGAACAGACCTTGTGACTCTTCTAAATTTTGTTGACTTTCTAAGCCATGTATGTCTTGTTTACTTCCTGAGTTGTTCAAGCCTCCTAAATCCACGAGGAGAAAATGTTTCCATTCCGAGGAAATACGTACAAAAGTTTCTAATGACAACTCACTTTCTTAATGAATGACACACCAGCATTTGCTATATACTTTTTTTAAAAATTTTATGCATACAAGCATATTGCCTGCATGTATGTGAGTGTACCTGTGTTGTGAAATGCCATGGAAGTCAGAAGAGGGCTTCGGATTCCCCTGGAACTGGAGTTAA
This sequence comes from Nannospalax galili, assembly GCF_000622305.1. NCBI lineage: Eukaryota > Metazoa > Chordata > Mammalia > Rodentia > Spalacidae > Nannospalax > Nannospalax galili. Next base: position 88,045 of record NW_008343967.1, read on the forward strand.
GGACCATTCGTAGCCACCATGTTGACACTGGGACTCAAATCGATCCCTCTGCAAAAGCAGTCAGTGCTCTTAACCACTGAGGCATCTCTCCAGCCCCTGCTATGTGCTTTTTACAAATATACTTTTGGTATTGATATAGCTCTGACCTCACTAATTAATAGCCTAATAAAAATCATGATATTTGGGTCCCAATTTGGTGCCACTGATCTGAGGACACAGACTTACGTATATACATTTACAACCACCAATTTTTGTTTTTGAAGCTTTTACAATTGTATTAGAATCTTAAAGAAAAAAGAAACCCTCAGGGTAGGTGAGCTGGTCATCTTGGCAGCTGCAAACATCACAGAAACAAACACCCCAATTAAAAGCTGGGGCTAGGGGCTAAACATGCAGTTCTCAAGAGGCAAAAATCAAATCCAAGAACCATTTGTAAAAATGTTCAACATGTTTACCCATCAGGGAAATGCAAATTAAAATTAGTTGATATTTCATTTTACCGCAGTCCGAATGCCTAAGAGCCAAAAAAACACCAAACGTGGACAAATGCGGGCTGGGATGTGGGAAAAGTGAACACTTATTCACTGCTGGTGTGAGAGCAGACTGTAACAGTCACTGTGGGAATGAGTGTGCAGCTTTGTCGGAAAGCTGAACCGCATTTACCACTTGATCCAGCCGTACCACTCGGGTATATAGCCATATACCGAAAGGATTATATGTCCTCTTACAGAGATACCAACTCAAGCTTGTTCATTGCTCCTTTATTCACAATAATCGGGATGTGGAAACAACCTCGATGTCCATCGAGGGATAATGATCACTTGGGGCATTTATAAAATGGAATATTACTCACCTGTTAAGAAAACTGAAGTTACAAAATTCCCAGGTAAGGTAAATGAATTGAACTGGAAACAATCATCTTGAGTGAGGAAGTATAAACTCAGGAAGACAAAACATAGCATGTTGTGTCTCATAAGTGGAGGCTAGTTCAGAATCTTTACGTATGTGTCTTTCACTGGGACAGCCAGGTAGAAGAGGAAAAATGGGGAGTTATAGCTAACACTAAAGGTCTTTAAAAAGGTGATACGGAAATATACTGGTGTAGAAGCATCCTAAAATAGGTACATATTCGAAAGACTTTAAATGGAGGTACCCTATGGGGGTGGCGGGATAATTCCCCTACCAGAAACCGCATGGTAAGAAATTAAAAGTCTACGACCGGAAATGGGCTCCCTCATTTGGAGCTGTTGGCCAAGGTGTTTCCATAAACCTTCACGAAATGACTGGCTATTGTCATAGCTCTCGGTGACCTTCCAGAACTTGATGGTAAAATTGTTTTGCTGAAGGTACTACATATGTAAGTTGTAGACTACAGAAAAGTCAAGGTGGTACGGACCTAGACGCTTCCTCTTTACTGACTAGGTTTCATTGTGTGAGAAGGTGTTGTTTGTGGTAACGCAAGAGCCAAGTAATGATCAGTCTTATCCAGATATGATTCCTGTAAACACCGGTAATGACTGGCCTGCCAAGATTTGACACAGGGGCAACAGGGGCATGAAATAACTAACACCATCTGATTGAGCCCATACCTGTCCCTGTTATCAGAACTAAGAACGTGTGGATGGACAGAACACATGCACAATTATTCTGCTTAATGGACATACCAATTTACTAAATTGACTCCTAATCTCTTATTGTTATACTTCTAGATTATTACATCATTCAAGTCTCTACAGAGAAGCTGGTTTTTGAAAAAGATGCAACTCGTAGACACCCTCCGTGGGTCAACGTGTAGAGATTAAGACTGGAAAGAGCTCAGCCCTAAACGGTACATCTATACCACACCCCTTCCCCCTAGATCTAAAGTTATAGATAGTGTGAGCTGCCATGTGGGTGCTGGGAACTGAACCCGGGTCCTCCACCAGAGGAGACAGTGCTCTTAACTGCTGAGCCATCTCTCCAGGCCCTAGATCAATTTTGAAAAGAAATCAGTAAGAATAAGAGCATCATTCTCTTTTCTTAGTATTGAGCATGTATTCATTTATGAAGGAAATACTGAAGCTTTGTGCTGGGTATGATAGCTATTAAGGTAATGCACCTATTTATCCAACATAATCTACTTTAATACATAAGGATCAGAGAACAGACTCTTGATAAGCTTTATTTCAGTATGATTATTTTACATGTATGAATGAATCGCCTGTGTGCACGTGAGTGCACCTGTGTCATACAGTGCCAGTCGAGGTCAGAAGATGGACTTGGATTCCCCTGGAAGTTATGGACAGTCATTAGTCAGTACGTGGGTGCTGAGAATCGAACCTGGGTCCTTCTGCAAGGGAAGTCGGTTCCCTTAACCGCTGACCATCTCTTCCGCCTTTGCTATGCCTTTGAATTCAGATAGAATCGAATTTGAGAGATGAGGGTGTTCATATTTGAAACACTTGAGAGAAACACAGGTTTCAATGGATAGACACCATATATAACTCCTCTCTCAAGGTAGACAGGAAGCAGAGAAACAGGAAGCCAGGCCAGAGCTTGTGACAAGATGGGGTTTCCAGGGACACTCTCCCAATGACATAGGTCCTCCCATCAGGCTCCATCTGTGCAAGTCTCCATCACCTCCCAATTACACCATCAAATTATAAATGTGTCAGTACATGAACCTGTCGATGAGGCAACAGCCCATGCAAGTCAGCCCTTTCTCAGTGATGGTGTCCAACACCTGGGGATCAAGATGTCAACAGACCAGCCTTTTAAAGGACTGCCCCATACCCAAACGGAGAATCAGAACCATTGTGAGGCTGATACGTGAGCCGCTACAGCTATTTTTGTCCCTGCTCATTAGATGAACTGTACTGTACTGACTAACCGTGGTCTGTCGCAGATGAATCTTCTTTGTAGCACAGCTGTGATGATATTCTTCCACGCTGTGTACTGCCAACCATAAGGCTGATGAATTCTTGGCATTCTGTTCTGAAAACACCAAAACTTATTTCTAATTTGTGAAAAAGAAATGAATATGAAATTTCAACACTGTATTATGACAAGGCTTATTCTGGCTTTACAGGCAACTGCCACCTTTGACAGTTGTCAAAATATTGGGACACAAATAATATTTAAGTATTTCACTTGAAAATTACTGAATCTGCACTTCTAACGTACAAAGATATACTTCACATTTGGAGATGCAGATTCCGGTGTTCTCTCTGTGAACACACAGTTTGTTGTTGTTGTTTGTTGTTGTTGTTTGTTGTTGCTGTGTTTTCATAGTTCTTTCTTCTGTACTTTTTCCAGACTAAATGTAAATGAGTCAAGTTGATCTTATTCCTTAACATGTAGTTTGGTCTTCCAGAGTCAATAATGTTGCGGCTTACTAATAATTCATGCCAATCAAATTCACTGGTCTTCCTTCCTTCCTTCGCTCCGTGCTTCCTTCCGTCCTGCCTTCCTTCCTATAAATCCTTTTTTGTTTGTTTGTTTCTTGGTGTTTTGGAAACAATGTCTCTCTGTACCCCCAGTGTGCCTGGAAATCACTACGTAGAGCAGACTGGCCTCAAACTCACAGAGATCCACCTGCTTTTCCCTTTTATGAGCGAGATTAAAGGTATGCACCACCATGCCTAAGCCAATGTTTCTTCTTCTTGCTTTTAACTTTAGACATTTATTTTTATGATATGAATGTGTGCGTCTTTATGTGTGAACGTGGAAGCGTGTGCATGTCATGGCATGTCTAGGAATGTCACAGCACACCCTTGGATGCCAGCTCACACCTTCCACCTTGTTGGAGATAAGTTGTCTTTGTAGTTCATCTCTGCACAGGCCAGGATAGCTGGCTCACCATCTTCTAGAAATTCTCTGTCTCAGTCACCACTCCCACCATATGAGTGCTGGGATTCTAACTGTACCCTGTCAAGCTGGAGAGACGACTCAGCAGTTAAGAGCACAAGTTCAGTTCCCCACCCATATCTGGATGCTCACAGCGGCCTATAATTCCAGGTCCAGGGAATTCAAGGACTCTGGCTTCCTTCAACATTACAGCCATGTGCACACGTACACACACACACACACACACACACACACACACACACACACAGTACAGCCATGTGCACATGTGCACGTACACACACACACACACACACACACACACACACACGAATTTAATCAAAATCAAATGAATCTTAGGGCCGGAGAGATGGCTCAGTGGTTAAGAGCATTGACTGCTCTTGCAGAGGACCTGGGGGGGGGGTTCAATTCCCAGCACTCCAATTCCAGGGGATCTTACACCCTCTTCTGACCATCTCAGGCACTGCCCGACACAGGTGCAATACACCCATATGTAAAATAAAAATAAATATTTTTAAAGGACTGTTAAACATAAAAATAAATAACTAAATCAAACAAATGAGCCCTCTCGTGCTTTGCTTTACGTGGGTGCTGTGAATCTGAACCGAGTTCCTCCTCTGAGGCAACAAGCATTTTACTCACTGAGTCATCTGGCAACCGCAGAATCCACTCATCCTTATATTTCAATTCTGAATCAAAAGTGAAATTAGATTGATCCACGTCATGTCATCTACTGGGCTTCGCTTTCCAAAGAAATAGTTTATTTTATTATTATTGTTGCTTTTGGAAACAAGGTCTTATGTAGCTCAGGCTGATAGAAACTTACTATGTAGCTGAAGGTGGTCTTGATCTCCTGCCTCTGCTTGTCATGAGCTGGACATACAGGTCTGAACCAGCACATCGAATTGTATTCAGTGCTGGGAATAAAAGTCAGCTAAGTACACATTCTAATAACTGAACTACATCACCAGCCCAAGAATATTTTATTGTTGTGATTTTTGTTGTTGCTGTTACTTTTGAGACAGCAGTAGTCCAGGCTGGCCTTGAACTCACGATGTAGATTAGGCTGTTATTGATCTCTCAGAGATCCACTTGTCTTTGCTTCCCAAGTGCTGCAATTAGAGATGTGCACCACCACACCCCGACATTCCTGTGTTCATTTTAAAAATATTTTATTTTATTATTTCTATTTTATGTGTATGAGTGTATTGCCTGCATGTATGTGAGTGCACCCGTGTCATGCAATGCCCGCAAAGGTCAGGAGAAGAAGTTGAATACCCTGGAAATGGAGTTAAGGACAGTTTGTAGCTACTATGTGGGTGCTGGGAACTGAACCCGGGTCCTCTACAAGAGCATTAAGTGCTCTTAACAGGTGAGCCATCTCTCCAGCCCCCAGATATTGCTGTGTTCTTAAAGAAAGAAGACACGTTCTATAATGTTGATGGAGCTGGAGAGATGACTGAGTGGTTAAGGACGCTGGCTGTTCTTGCAGAGGATCAGGGTTCAGATCCCAGCACCCACATGGCAGCTGACAATGGTCCTCAACTCCAGTTCCAGGGGATCGCCATAGGCATTGCATGACATGGATACACTTACGTTCATGCAGGAAAAACGCAAACAGAAATAAAAAATAAAAATTTAAAGAAATGTGACATTTGAGAATGGTACTCCGCTCAAAATGAAACTGCTTTTTCACATACACCTTGAAAGTTTAGCAGTACTGTCACCACTGATACACATGATATTTATGTGACCAGTAAATAAACGATAAAATGTACTCTATGTGTAAAGTTATACGAATTATAAAAGCAGAGACATTAGACTACAAGCTATGCTACATCTCCTGATTCATCATACAATTAAATAGGTAGAGATTTTTTTTAATGCCTTGTGGTCCCAATAATAAAGTATCTGAACGAAAGTCTCCCCATACATTCTTCTAAAAAGTGAGCCGTGCATGAGCCATGCTTCCTGAAAGACAGCAACCTTTCCAATGTATACCTGAGCATCATGGGAAGCTTTGGAAATGTGGGAAGAGAACCCACCACAGAGGGGGGATACAGAGCGGTTCCCTTTCAATAAAGAGGAATTTTTAAAAAATAGTTTGTAAGCCGGGCCTGGTGGCTCATGCCTTTAATCCCAGCACTCGGGAGGCAGAGGCAGGCAGATCTCTGTGAGTTCTGGTCTACATAGTGAGTTCCAGGACAGCTGGAGCTACAGGGAGACCCTGTCTCAAAATAAGACCAAAAAAAAAATTTGTTTCTTTTCATTTTATGTGTATGAATGTGTTACCTGCATGTGTGTAAGTGTACCCATGTCATGCAATGCCCGCAGAGGTCAGAATAAGGTTTCAGATCCCCTGGAACTGGAGCTATGGATGGTTGTTAACCACCATGTAGGTACTGGGAATCGAACCTGGGTCCTCTGAAAGAGCAGCCAGTGCTCTTCACCGCTCGGCCATCTGTCCAGGCCCCAAGAGGAATTCTTACACTAAATGAGACACAGGGAAGGGCCGTCAAAGTACAAACAGGAGTACCAGCTCAGAATTTAAATTGCTTTATATTGTCTTTTGGGAGATGTAGCTGTGTATAGAGAAAAAGCGGGGAGGGGTGGCAAGGAGACAGGGCAGGAAGGGGGGAAAGGATGGAGTCAGGAACTGAAGACAGGGGGAAGGAGGGAAGGAAGGAAGGAAGGGAAAGGAAATATTAAAAATCTGACTGTGCTGAGAGTAAGATACAATCATTCTTCCTCTTACCCCTCCACCACCACAAAACTCCATTGTCATGGCCACTTTTAACCATGGCAACAGGGAGATTTGGCCCTGACTGAGAAATTTTGTTTACAGCATGCCAACAAATGGAGGGGAAAATCACCCCCCATTCCAAGCGAGGTTACCGTAATGAGAGGCAAAAAAAAAAAAAAAAGCAGGTCGCATATTCCACCTGATGGAACTTCTATTTCAGGTAGAAACTGTTAAAATCTAAAGCAGAAAACGTCCGCAGATAACCCCTAAACACGGAGGCAGCAGCATCAATACAAAACTCACAGTGGCCATTCACATACCAGTGTGGTGATCGCCCTGAGGAGTCTCAGTTCTTCTTGGAGGACAGTAGGCAGGTACCTGCTCATAACCAGACTGCCAGGTGTTCCCAACTTCATTGGCTGACCTCTGAATCCTTTCCTCCTTTTTCCTTTCGTTTGAAGGCAGCAGCTTTCCAAACACAAGTTGCATTCTACATCTGCGGACAAAAATATAAAATATATAGTCTTCAAAACGTATCCCATGGGGCTCACTTGGTAGGACACGGCTTTCATCCCAGGATTCAGGAAACAGAGGCCCGGGTGGGTCCCTGTGAGATGGAGACCAGCCTGGTCTACATTGCAAGTGCCAGGCCAGATGAGGTACAGGGGGACCCTGTCTTTAAAAATCAACACAAAACAATAACAGAAAGAAAAATGAACAACCAAAAGGCATCCTGTGGTTCTAAATAAATGTAACAGTGAAGCCCTCAATAGGACTGTGATGGCTTATCCTGGTTGTCAACTTGACTGGATCTGGGATTAAGTGAAATAAAGAGATCTTCTTGATTGGATCATCTCAAACCGGAAGACACACCCTAAATGTGGGTGTTACCTTCTGATGGCAGCCGGTATAAAAGGCCAAGGCAGAGGAGAACGCCAGGCTCCTTGCTGCTTGCCTTCTCTCTCGCTGGTGAGTTCGTCTTGCTGCTGTAGACTGAAGACCAGCTG
>NW_008343967.1:95896-98016 GCF_000622305.1 Nannospalax galili
TATATTCATTCCATATATATGTATTCATTCTACCGGTTCTGTTTCTTTGGAGAACCCTGACTAATACAAGGACTTTTATATTAAACCCCCTTCTCCTGAGGTCAGGGATCACAGAAGAGGAGGCAGGGGCACTGAAAGAGCCAGAGATAGTGGATGTCTGCAGATAACCGTATTTGTTAGACACGACAGCACAGTTGCACACAGGCAGGCACAGCAACTGTCACTGCGAGCACAAGATCAAACCAGTCAAGACCCCAGCACTGATACAGGAGGAGCTCATGAGTTCCACCCCGGTTGAAGAGTTAATGGGAGTGGATGACCACAAGGTAACAGGGCTGCCTAGACAGCTGCTCACTTATTCATATGAACTCACAGCAATGGTGACAGGATGGACTCATCCTGAGTAAACTCAAGCCAGGCCAAATGAGCCAAAAATCTCAAGCCAAAAATAAAAAATCCCAGCTTCAAACTGGGGAAGTGGGTAAGAAACCCCAACTCTACCTCAGGAACTACTGAGAGCTGATGGCTACTGGAAAGTAGGAGACGGTAAATCATGGAGAATCACTAGGCTGCTCAGGCTCCAGTGCAAACACCGACACCAAAGGCTATTTGGGGACATGAACCTGAGTTTATAGGGTAGTTATAGCAGAGCACAAAACCATGGTGAGGGTTTAGAAAAGAGATTACAGGTATGTGAAGAATCTAAATGTGATCGATATATATAGTATATGACAATTGGAAAAATTCAGTTAAAAAATTATAAGGGAGAGAAAGAAAATAAGACTCAAGACAATAGAGATTTTTGTTAACCTGATATTTATCACAGAACTCTTACTGGTGATTACTGTCTGGAACATGTGTTCCAAGGTCATGGGGTGTTGTTCAAGGACACGCAGAAATGCATACACACAGCAACCCAGCACATTTATTGAAAAGCAAACCGAAACTACAGAGTGATCAAACAGCAAGACACTCATGGTCCAAACAAGCCTTTCTTGACAGAGCCTAGGATCACTGCGGCTCTAATTTTTGTTTGTCCGGGAGGCAGAGAAGTTGATTGCTAGGACCGCGGTATGAGTAATTTATCTCTTTTGATTGACAGGCTTGTGTTATGTAAGATTTGGTTCATGTTTATGCCATTTCCCAGGATGTATGTGATTTGAATCATATTCACCATCCATCGTGCAGAGGCATAAGATGGTAAACAGGGAATTTTCACTACAAAAAACATCACTCAGAGGATGCAGGTTGCCTTACTGGGTACGTACCCAAAACCAGTCCAGGCTAAACCAGCCCACCTCCCTCAGTGCTAGGATGTATTCCTCCCTGTGTTTGACTATAAGAGAAATGGGGTCATTGGGAGGGAGTTCTTAGGATTTGTTGGGTCAGTGCAATTAGTTGCCTTTTTGGAGACAGGTGATATATAGATGACCAGATTGCTAAACCCTTCCTGCAAATTTCCTTCTTCAGAATGCACATGACAGGTGTGCAAAGGCGTAAGAAAACCGAAGGCAAGGTCTGGAGCGATGGCTCAGCAGGTAACAGCACTCACTAGCTGCTCTTGCAGAGGCGGCCTGGAGTTGGAGTCCCAGCACCCACATGACAGCTAACGACCATCGTAACTCCAGGTCCAGGGTATCAGACACCCTCTTCTGACTCTTTGGGGGCATTTCATGGCATGGATGCACTTATTCATGTGCAGGAAGTACATTCAAATACAAAAAAAAATTATAAATAAAGTATTTTTTAATGGAGTGCATTTGCAAGATAATCTTTCTTTTTAAATTTTTTTTCTATTTATTTATTTATTTATCTATCTATTTATTTATTTATTTATTTATTATTTTTTAAGAGAGAGAGTCTCCCGTAGCCCCAGCCCACCTGGAACTCACTATGTAGACCAGGCTGGCCTCAGTCTTACAGAGATCTGTCTCTCAGCACCAGCTTTTCTTAATATTTTCTTGAGCTTGCAACCCCAGACAATCTTCACAATAGCAATGGGTGCCCTACAGCTTGAGCAAGGGAAATTATTAGCCTTTAGTCTGGCTAACACTTACTAATTTTTAAAGTCCTATATCAAACTTCTCTATGTGAAGACTTTGGTCTTTATTTAGTTTCAT
>NW_008343967.1:98140-107064 GCF_000622305.1 Nannospalax galili
TATGTGCCAATCAAAAAGAAAAAATAGAAACAACCCACTTATCTATTTGTAACCTTCATTAATAAACATCAAATGTCATTACTTATTCAAAAACCCTTATCATATTTTTCAGACACAGTACAGCTCCAAGTTGGCTTTGGGGGACACTTGGATGAGAATTATGCAAGCTTTCCTGGTGATTGACCAATGTTCTTATGTCTCCACTCCTTTGCCTTTCTGTTCCTCCTCCTCTTCCTCTTTTTCCTCCTGCTTTCCTTTCTTCACCTACACGTTCTTCTCTCTCTCCACTTCCTCTTAATACCCAGGATATTATTTTTTTTGAAATAAGGTCTTCCTTACTCCACAGCCCTGACTGGCCTGAATCTCACTATACTCTGTTCCACTGTATATTGGGAGTTTGCAATTTGTCTTTTGATTTTACAGTTTTTACGGTTAAGTCATTGCCCTGTGTTGGTGGGTGTGTCCTCCGAGAACTAGCCCTGACTCTGTAGGCAGAGGGAGAAACCGTTCCCCCTCCCACCCAATCCACCAGCTTCAGTGGCATGAGCGGGAGGGTCTAAGGACAGACTCTGAGGAAGCCAGGGAGGCACAGAAGGTCCGCATCTTAGTGGGGTGCTGGTGACAGCGGATTTCAAAAGCTCAGCCTAAATGCAGGGGAAAGACTCCATAGACGTTCGGGTCATTGTAAGTGACCCCCTCCCGAATAGCATAAGCTTTGTTGGCAAGCCTAAATGAATATCCTTATTCCCTAAACTGTAATATAGAGGGATATTCTGTTGGCTCGGTGGCTCGGGCATAGGGACCATGGGGCCTGGGATGTGAGCATGCACGTGCACTGGTCTCCCTTGGAAGAATTTGGCATTACACCCTGCATCTCAGAAAAGACTTTAGACTGTGGACTTTTAAATAGTTTTGAGACTGGTAAACACTACAGAGACTTTTAGGAATAGACTAAATGCATTCTGTGTTTTACACGGTCATGAGCCTATGGCGGCCAGGGGGTGGAATGTGGTGGTTGGAATGAGAACGTCCCCCATGGGCTCCAAGGATTTGGACAGTGTGTCCCCGGTTGGTGGCGCTGTTTTGGGAGGCCTTAGAAGGTGTGACCACGCTGGAGGTTGCACATCTCTGGAGGTCGTGGGCTTAGAGAGTTCTTAAGCCTTGCCACATCTCCAGCAGCTCTCTTGCTTCCTGTGCTAGGCTGGCCTTCAACCAACAGCAACTGTCTCTCATCGGCCTCACAAGTGCTGGGATTTACAGGCATAAGGCAACATTCTTGAATTGCCTAAACCATCTACGCCTGCACCTCCACTCTGATAAGATTTTGTATGTTGAGTTTATTAATCTTTTTTAAAGGAAATATTCATTTTTAATGCAATTAACACTAAGATGTTTGCACACCGTTTCTAATCTCTACATATCTGATTATTACTAGTCACAGTCGGTTACTTCCTGAGCTCCTTGGCATCTGAGCATGGATATAAAGTCATCAGGTCGATTTCAATGGTAATGTTTTTCACATCTACTAATTATTAATGAGCAAATTTTTATGCTTTGAAGAATTATTATTTTTTAAAAAATTTAAATTTAATAACCACATGAATATATTAACCTTTGATCAGTCATAAATGATGCAAGTGTTCACACAGTATGGTAGTTTGAATGAGAAATGTCCACCACAGACATGTGAATATTTGAACACTTTCTCCCTTGATGGTCATACTTCTCGGGGAGGTTTTGGAACCTTCATGAGTCGGATCCTTACCACAGGAAGTCCGTCATCAGCTTTGAGATGCCGATACCCACTTCCACTTTGCGCCCTGGGTCTCTGAATGAGCTTGAAGCTGTAATCACTCAGATTCCTGCTGCCCACTTAAAACCCTGACTCTGCACCGTTATGGAGTCTCCTTTTGGAACCATCCACAAAGTAAACTTGTTCATAAGTCATTTCTGATCATGGTGTTTTATCACAGTCACATAAAAATGGCTGTGCCTGTGAAGATATTTCTAGAGAAGTCTATCCTAGGGGAAAATAAGCATCTTGAATGTGGCTGGGAACATTCTCTGGTCAGTATGTTCAGATGGAAGGGGTGTGTGTGTGTGTGTGTGTGTGTGTGTGTGTGTGTGAGAGAGAGAGAGAGAGAGAGAGAGAGAGAGGTACACACTCCATCTGTTTCACCACGGTGCCGCCCATCATGAGATGGCGAATTCTCAAGATCCATTTGCCAAAAGAACTCTATTTTCCCTCAGTTTTTGTTCTCTGGCATATGTTACCATGATGAAAATTATTAGCAACCTAAGATCACTGCACAAAGTCTACTGTTTTTGTCTATTCCATTGGGAATTTGTTCTTGGTTTTGTTGTGAGGGAGGGATAAGATTTTCTCTTCTCAAATAACTGTGGATATTACGAATAATAGTATTTATTTATAAGTAAATGGTTATAGAGCTGGAGAGATTCTCAGCAATTGAGGGCACTGACTGCTCTTGCAGAGGACCTGGGTTCGAGTCCCACATGCCGGCTGTGAACTGTCCTTAACGCCAGTTCGAGGGGAATCTGAAGCCCTCTCCTGACTTAAGTGGCATTGCACGACACAGGTACACTCACATACATGCAGGCAGTATACTCATGCACATGAAATGAGAATAATAAATAAAATATTTTTTAAAAATAAGTACATGATTATAACGCTAGGAAAATAGCTCTGTCAGCAACGCGCTTCCTTATAAACAGGACGACCTGTGTCTGATGCCCAGAATGCATGTAAAAGAAACTGAGGCACAGTGGAGCCTGTTTGTAATCCTACCGGCACTGGGGAGACAGAGACAGATTTCTGGAGCTCCTTGGCCAGCCTAGTTGGTGAGTTCCAAATTACTGCGAGAACCCATCTCAAAATGAATATGATATGCGGCTGGAGAGATGACTCAGTGGTTAAGAGCACTGCCTGTTCTTACAGAGGACCCGGGTTCAATTCCCAGCACCCACATAGTGGTTAGCAAGTATCTGTAACTCCAGTTCCAGGAGATCCAACACCCTGCTTTGACCTCTGTGGGCATCGTACAACACAGGTGCACTTACATTCATGCAGACAATATACTCATACACATAAAATAAAAATAAAGTCAACAGCATCTGAGCGACATGCCCTCACATGCAGACACAGAGTCACATGTAAACACACAAACTCATTGAGGGACACAGAAAAAGAGAGACAGAGAGAGAGATGAGAGAGAGAGAGAGAGAGAGAGAGAGAGAGAGAGAGAATTTTTTTTTAGATTTTATTTTTATTTTATATATATGCGTGTATTGCCTGCATGTAGGTAAGTACACCCATGTCTTGCGATGCCCATGGAGTACTGAAGAGGCCATCGGATCCCCTGGAACTGAATTAATGGACAGTTGTTAGCTGCCAGGTGGGTGCTGGAATTCAAACCCTTCTGCAAGAACAACCGGTTCTTGAACCATATCTCCAGGCCCAAAGAAAGTATATTGTTACAGCAATGATGCAAAATCTGTACATTTTGTACATAAATGTGACGAAGCAGGGAAACATTCTTTATTTGCATTGCAAAAATTGGCAAACCTTTATGTTTCGGTGTTAATGACACAAGTCATTAAATCTTCTCCTCTGTTTTTGAAAGTACTTTCACATTTTTAGAGTGAAATAATTTTGTATTCTTTTAACAGATAAAGAGACCCAAGGGAAATCTCTAAGACTTCCTGGTAACATATTTTAGGTTCAAGAAAAGAAGGTTTGATATTCAATTAATCTCGGGATGAGGGGACCATCTGTCTCACATGACCTTCTGTTACCAATTTATATGCGTTGTTATGTCAAATAATGACATGACCCCAAGTCCCACAAAAGAATTCATCTTGAATCAAACGTTCTGTCCCCCAGAAGCCTGAACGACCACGCTGGAGGCTTCATAAGACTTTTAAATGGGTAAGATATATCGGAAATACATTTCTCGTTTTTAAATATGTATTTTATTTTTAATGTATGGGTATTTGTGTGCATCGGAATGTACGTGCACTTGAATGCAGGTGCCCGTTACATGAGAAGAGAACACCTTGAACTGGTACAGGTAATTTTGAGCCACCTAATGTGGACGCTCGGACCCAAGCTTGGGTCCTGTACAACAGCATCAACCAGTCTTAGATAATGACAAGTCTTTCCAGCCCTATTCATAGCTTTTTTGAAAACTCTTATTGATTTATTTTCTTGTCCATAATTGACTATTGGTTTGTCAGTAACTCACTTAGCTAATTCCCTTGCAGTATAGTTCTAATTTCTTATTGTTTCTTGGTACTGTGGATCAAAGTCAGGATCTTGTACTTCCTAGACAAGCGCTCTAGGCATTCAATACTCTGTTTCTTCAGTTGTTCCCATCAACACACCGTAGAACGCATTCTGATGATTTTAGAGTTGACAGTGGTTAAAATCCATTTATATAGGGGCTGTAGAGATGGCTCAGTGGTTAAGAACACTGACTGTTCTTGCAGAAGACCTGGGTTCGAATCCCAGAACCCACATGGCAGCTAACAACTGTGCGTAACTCCAGTCCCAGAGGATCCAACAGCCTCTTCTGTCCTCCATGGGCATCGCTTGACATGAGTGCACTTACCTACATGAAAGCATAACACTCATACACATAAAAATAAATAAATAATGAATATAAGTAAATAAATAAAATATTTAAAACCGTTTATACAGGAGAATTCTGAGTAAAGGAATGTTACTATTAACAAATTGTTTTTAAGATTTTATTTTTAATTTGGTGTCTGTGTGTGGGTATGTGCCCTAGCACCCTCAAGGCCAGAGACACTGAATTTTCCTTGATGTGGAGTTACAGGTGATTGTAAGGCACCCCTCTGGATGCTGGAAACAGAAGTCAGAGAGTTTTATAAAAGTAGAGAAATGAGCAGTAAGAAAACAACGTTTTGGGGGCTGGAGAGATGGCTCGGCGGTTAAGAACACTGGTGGTTCTTGCAGAAGATCCGGGTTCAAATCCCAGCACCCACATGGCAGCTAACAACAGTCCCAGGGGATCTGACAGTCTCTTGCGTCTTCTGTGGGTGTTGCACAATAGGGGTGCACTTACCTACATGCAGGCCATACATGCATACACATAAAATAAAAACAAGATTTTTTTAAAAAGAAAACATTTCAATCTCTGAGCCATCATTCCAAACACTCAACAAACATTTTCACTTATTATTTTTTGAAATATTGCCCCTCACATGGTGGCCTCGAGTCTAAGATTCATCTTCCTAAGTTTCCTGAGTCCTGCTTTATAGTTGTGTGATGAAAAAAAATGTATTTTTTTTTTTTAAGGAAGAGTTAGTAAGATAGGGGCAAATAAGTTAGGGCTTAAAAATGGATAAAAATATCAGACTATTGATAGAATATGAATGCATCTCTCAGCTCTTGCTAGCCATGTAACAGAGGGTTGTAAAGAAGAAAGCCACAAGTGGGCAAAGTGTAGATAATAAGAGACTGTAGAGTGCGTGTACTTTATTAACCTTCCCCCACCCAGGGCTCACAGACCATTGCAAAAGGATGTAAGAGCCAGGCTGGTGCATCACCCCAAGGAAGCAGAAGCTTCCAGACTTGTGGGAACTTGCTCATTTGAACTTATATCAGTGGTGACCACTTGCACAAGACCCATGCAGACTTGATCAGACAAAAGTCCAGCACAGAACTGGGGAAATGGGCAGCAGGCTTTAAACTTTCACCGAGGAATATGGGCATCTGATCACTGCCGGGTGAGGGAGAGTCGATATTCTTTAAGGGAGTAACTCTAGATGGCCTGACTAGATTCCAGTGGATGAATTCACTGGATATCAGGATACAAATGCTTGACTTGATAGGACTAAACATATATGACGGAATGGATGATAACTGTCCCAGGAGATATTTGGGAGTGCGGAAGGGGCAGGCGGCCTAAATATGATTGAGATGTAATATACGAAATGCGAAAAATTCAATTAAATATAAGTTTGAAAAAGAGAATATCAGAATGGGTATGCTTCTTGACTTTGGACTCTCCCTCTCTCTCCTCTCTCTCATTCTCTCTCCTTTCTCTCTCTCTCTCTCTATAAAATCTAATACTGATATATATATATATATAATACTGATACATCAGTACTAGATTAAGAGCCCAAATACTCAAGCATTGCAGTAATTGTTCCATCACTGAGACACAAGCATAACCTGGTAAATTTTGTCCACCAAAAAACAAATCCTGATACAATTTCATTATTAATATATTAGAAATGGATATGGATTGGTAATTCATTTTATATATTCACATAGATGATTTCTTTTTAAGTTTATATATTATAATAAAAAATTCTAAAAGATAACTGACATGGAGTGGTGGTCAGTTTTAAATGTCAACTTGTGGGCTGAAGAGATGGCTCAGTGGTTAAGCGCACTGACTATTCTTGCAGAGGACCCGGGTTCAAATCCCAGCACCCACATGGCAGCTAACAGCTGTCCATAATTCCAGTCCCAGGGGATCTGACAGCTTCTTCTGTCCTCCATGGGCATTGCACAACACGCGTGCACTTACCTACATGCAGGCACTGAAACCCTCTTCTGACCTCTGCATTGCATGACACGGGTGCACTCACATACATACAGGCAATACGTGCATACACATAAAATTAAAAATAAATAAAATTTAAAAAATTAAAAATTAAAAAATTGATTTCAAAAAATTTAAACGTCTACTTGACACAATGTAAAATCACCTAGAGAGTCCCAGAAAGGGACTGTGTACATCGGGTTGGCCTGTAGACATATCCATGGGGGGACATGCTTGATCAGCTAATTGATATGGGAGGGCTGAGTCTATTCTGGCCCACCATTGCTTAGGCAGGGAAAAGATGGGTTGGTTAACTTCTGTGGTCAGTTTGACATAACCCAGAATTACCTGACTATAATCTCCTGGAAGGATTGTCTACATTGAGTTGGCCTGGGGCCATGTCTGTGGGGACTGTGTTAAGTTAATTAATGCGGAAAGACCCAGCCCATTGCGCATGGTGCCCTTCCCTAGCCAGGGGGTCCTGAACTGTGTAAGAAGAGAAAAAAAATGAACTAAGCATAAATGAGAAACTGACCATGCATGGACTTCTTAAAAGATATATCATTATTTTTATTTTATGTGTATGAGTGTTATGCCTGCCTGTAGCTAAGTGAGACCCGTGTCATTCAATGCCCATGGAGGACAGAAGAGGCTGTCAGATCCCCTGGAACTGGAGTTACGGGCAGTTGCCATGTGTGTGCTGGGATTCGAACCCGGGTCTTCTGTAAGAACAGTCAATGTTCCTAACCACTGAGCCATCTCTCCAGCCTCCTTCCCTGTGTTTTTGTCGGTGGATGTGGTGCGACTAGTTCTGTCAACTTCTTGCGTTGACTTCCCTACAGTGAGTGATGATATCCTAGAACGGTAAACTAAAATAAACCCATTTATTCCTAAGCTGCTTTCTGTTAGTGCATTTTATCACAGCAACAATCTGAAAGTAAGACGCAAGGCACCGCTTTAGGAAAAATGCTACCTAACGTGTCAGGTCCCTGGGCGTGGGGCTTTGAGAGTTTCAGTTTAGCCCTGCTTGTTTCCCATTCTCTAGTTCCCGGTCTGTCATTGATGTAAGCAGTCAGTAGTTCTCCCGGATTTCAGGAACTTATCTTTCCCACTGCACACCATGATGAACTGAAATTCTATAAAACAGCAAACCAAGATAACTGCTTCTCTTTTAAAAATCTTTTATTATTTTTATTTTATGTCTATGAGTGTATTGCTTGCGTGTAAGTGCATCCCTGTTGTGCAGAGCCTGCGGAGTGCAAAAGAGGGTGTCAGATCCCCTGGATCTGGAGTTACAGAGGTTGTTAGCCTGCATGTGAGTGCTGGGAATAGAATCCGGGTCCTCTGCCAGAGCAGACAGAGCTCTTAACCACTGAGCCATCTCTGCAACCCCATTTCCTCTTTCTCTTAGCTAACATTAGTTAGATATTTTGTTCTAGCACTGAGAAAATAACTAATACAAAAAAAAAAGAATATAAAAGAATACAGTTTGCATGGCCTATCTTTTCTAATAAGATTTTATTAAAATATTTCATAAGTCTCGGTAAATACATTATATAAAGAGTGTCAGGTCAAATCCTGTGTCAAGCTGGCTGAATCTGGAATTAACTGAATGAGAATTTCTTGACCATATTATTTGAAGGCAGAAGATTCACCATAAAGGCTTTACCTTCTGATACCAGGCCATGTCATAAAGGTCACGACAGAAGGAAGCTTCCACTTTTTGCCTGCTTGCCTTCTCTGTCGCTGGTGGTTCATTTTGTTGCCGTGATATTCCTTGGCTGATAGCAGAGCCAACATCTTTGGATTCCAACGTAGTGTGAAGAGTAGCAGATCTCCAGGAATCCTCCGGGCCATCAGCGCTGGAATCAGACTGCTGAGGTAGCCAGTCTCGTGGACTGAGCAACTTGGATTCACAGCCTCTCCGGTGTGGTGCAGCAACTCCTCAAGTTATCCAGTCTCTACCCTGTATGTCAATCTAATAAATCCATATATGGAGATAGACGACAGATGGATAGATGACAGATGATAGATAGATAGATAATGATAGATAGATAGATGATAGATGACAGATAGATAGATGATAGATAGATAGACAGATAGATAGATAGATAGATAGATAGATAGATAGATAGATAGATAGATAGATAGATAGATAGATAGATAGATAGATAGATAGATAGTAGACAGAGAGATAGACAGACAGGCAGACAGATAGATAGACAGATAGATGAGAGATGGATAAGTAGAGATAGAGAGATAGAGAGAGAGATAAATAGAGATAGATGATAGAGAGATAGATAGATAGAAGATAGATAGATAGATAGATAG
>NW_008343967.1:108525-112073 GCF_000622305.1 Nannospalax galili
CAGTTCTCTTCCTTTAGAAAACTCCCAACTAATGCAAAGAGCAATGATTGATCAGGCACATTTTGCCATTAAAATTTGTAAACTTGCATCATGGACCCAAAGGTCACTCGGTATATTCAACTGAACCAATCAACGAAGCTTTTCCAGTGTCTGTTTCTTAATGCAAGTCATAGAGGTATTGATATCACTTTCTCCCTGGGTCATCGTAGAGCCAAAATGCATTAGTATTTGGGAACACAGCCTAGCTTAGCACATAATATGCACCATATGTTGTTGCTTAAAAGAAATGGCAACTGCAAAAGGGGGTTATAAATGTTGCAGCGCTGTAATGGGAAAGGACTATCTGTGATTTCAGGAACCATTATGTAGACAAATAGCTCTCTCATTCCAGCTGTAATGGATTTATCAATAAATTATGTTTAAATCTTTCATAGCCTTATATCACATCAGTGTTTTTTCTAAATGGGTCATCCTGTCAAGATCAAAATTAAATCATTCGTCTTATTTTTAATTCAGACTCTAATGATTCTTACCACCAAATACATACAGAGTAATTATCAGCCCTCCAGCTAACTACCTAAAGAGGGTTTCATTTTTTCTGCGTTAAAGGAAAAGTATGTTTGTATACAACAAAAGAATATGTTGAATAGTCTAATAAAAGGAGTATCTACAAACTAAAACAAAGTGTAGGATCCCTCATTTTCTTAAGATCTTTTCGTTGAAATTCGGTACCACATATTTCTTGACAGATAGGACAAAATGGACCAATTTTCCCAATGGACCATTGAAAGATTTATAAGTAGTGTTTTGATTTCTCAGTCAATGTAGTCTTGAACATTAGACAGATACATAGACTACATGGATGGATGGATGGATGGATGGATGGATGGATGGATGGACTGACAACGGATAGATGATAGATGATAGATGATAGACTGATATAGATAGATGATAAATAGATGATGATAGATGATAGATAGATACATACATACATACATACATACATAGATGATAGATACATAGATGATAGACTGATATAGATAGATGATAAATACATGATAGATAGATGATATATGATAGATAGACTCATTGATAGATAATAGGCATTTCCCTTGCACCTTTCTATTTCCAACTCAATAATTATCCTTTAAAATTATCCTAACAGGGAAACAGTTTGTGGGTTGTAATGGTTTAAATGTGAAATGCCGCCATAGACTCATGTGTTTGGACGCCTGGTCTCCAGTAGGTGGCGCTTTTTAAGGGGAGTAGCAGAAACTTTAAGAGGTGGAGCCTCCCTGGCGAAAGTAACTCACTTGGAGGGATCCTGTGATTGTTATAACCTGGCCCTACTTCCTGTGGGTGAGCATCACAATGATGAGAATAATTTCCTTTTGTCCTGATGGGATACGAATCCTTGCTAAACCCACACATCAAGTCAATATGCTGCTTCATCTTTTTTAAGCTATTTATTTATTTATTTATTCATTTATTCATTTATTTATTTATATTTTTATGTCTTAGTGTTTTGCCTGCATGTATGTAGGTCCGCCATGTGAGGTAGTGCTCGTGGAAGCCAAAAGGTGTCAGACCCGTACAGCTGGAGTTATGGATGGTTGTTAGCCACTATGTGGGTGCTGGGAACTAAACCCAGGTCCTCTGCAAGGTCAGCCAGTGCTCTTAAGCTCTGAGCCATCACTCCAGTTCTGGTGTACTTTATTTTAATAATTAACCTCAAGAGGAATATTGTTAGTGGTCCAATGAAAGTATTTAATTTTTCAGACTCTACCATATTCCTTAAGTAAGAAACAGTCTTTAAAGTTTTGTTCCCTCCACTTTAAAAATAAAGATACAGGGGCTGAGGAGATGACTCGGTCAATGTTTTCTGTGTAAGGATGATGATCAGAGTTTGGATGCCAGATCCTCCATAAGCTCCACATGTGCATGGCAGTCCACCTGTAATTTCAGCCTCAGAAAAAGGCACAGTCAGGGGATCCTCAGAGTGAGCAGCTTAGCAAGATCAGCCAGATTCAGTGAAAAGCCCTTGACGAAGAGAGGAGACCAGGAAACGTGGATGATTCCCACGACATCCATCTCAGACCTCCACATACATGCACACATATATGCATGCACAGATAGACACTCACACACATGCGGAACAAGGATGCATACACATGACTGTACACAAGTGCTCACGGATTCACACACACACACACAAACCACACACAAAAAATGGAAAAAATATAAAATACAAAAAATCGGAACATTAATGTGTAATAATTGTTTCACAAACCTAGAAGTAAAATGGCAATGGTGGCCTGCTTGGTTTTCCTCGGGCTGAAGTTCTTAAGAGTAATAAAATACAAAAAAATCGGAACATTAATGTGTAATAATTGTTTCACAAACCCAGAAGTAAAATGGCAATGGTGGCCTGCTTGGTTTTCCTCGGGCTGAAGTTCTTAAGAGTAAAATAAAATGGAAATTAGTGAGGCTCATCTCTTAGGACTGGCAAATGAGCTCAACATTTCAGCAAATGGTGTCTCTTAAAACACTTGTTGTTGAACTTTGATGGGAAACGGTTGCAGGAAACCCAGTCCGTTGCAAATGCCGTAGAGGATGCAGTTTGCTTCCCGAATTTTAGTATTTCTTACAAGGTCCCCCGAAATGAAAATATTATTGGTCCAAGCAAGAAACTAGCAGCAAATCTAAAAGGGTACAGGGACACATCCATTCCTGATTGTTATTTATTTGTGATTGAGTGATACGGTCTCTAAATTACATTACGCCAGCGTTGTGTGTTATAACGTTTATTTGGATACATTGAATTTTCCTCACCATCTTTAAAATAAAAAAATCTGGAGCTAGGACGAACAGCTTGGATAATCTCTACTTCTCCGGCATGCTGACTCAGACGTGACTTGCAAACTTTTAATTGCTCGAACAATGTGTACCTGTACTCTTCAATTAGGGACCAGATTTATCTATCCATCTTGCGTGCAGTGTATTTAAAAGAACTGAAAAATTCGTAAAAATGTGTTTGCTTTGAAACATGCTAGGTATACACCTGCACCCCACAGTGAAATGGAAATTAAGTAATTATCCTATTAATTCAAAACCAAAGCCACATTGTGCCTCAATAATAAGCTGAGGTTATTTTGACACTGAACAAATTAGAAGCTGAAGTAGCACAGAAAGAAAAAAAAAAAAAAAGCAAATTTTTCCAGACAAAAACAAATGGGGGAAAATGTTAAGTGTTTTGTGAGAACGGAGGGAACAGAAATTCACAGACTCTACTGATGCTTAGCAAAAACAGACTAGATTAAACATAAAAGTATATCATTTCCAAGTGGCTTTGTACAATCTATTGTGTTTTATATGTAAAAATAAAACGCCAATGAATTTCAAATTTTCTTTGCAAAAACAATTGCTTACCACTTTCTTCTTTCTAAATATGATGCTTATGTAATTTCTATACTTTGACTAATATTTTAGAAGAATTTGAAAGCAGACACAGGGACAGAAAAAAATATTTATTAAGAAGAATGGAAAGA
>NW_008343967.1:112616-118425 GCF_000622305.1 Nannospalax galili
GTAGTCTTACATTTTTATAGATGTAATTAATCTACAATTATTTAACAATCTTTCAAAAATTTTTCAGATTTATTTTTATGATATATTTTATTTATTATTTGTATTTTATCTGAGTGTATTGCCTGCATGCATGTAAATGCACCCATGTCACGCAATGGCTGCAGAGGTCAGAAGAAGGGATCGGATTACCCAGGATCTGGAGTTCCAAAGGGCTGTTAGCCACCATCTGGATGCTGGGAATTGAGCCCAGGTCTTCTGAAAGAGAGGAGTGCATTACAGACAAGTGTGTCTCCATTATCCACCCATCTGTGTGCCTGTCTCATACACACACACACACACACACGTAGTCTTACATTTTTATAGATGTAATTAATCTACAATTATTTAAAAGTCTTTCAAAAAATTTTCAGATTTATTTTTATGATACATTTTATTTATTATCTGTATTTTATCTGTCTGAGTGTATTGCCTGCATGCATGTAAATGCACCCATGTCACGCAATGGCTGCGGAGGTCAGAAGGGAACGGATTACCCAGGATCTGGAGTTCCAAAGGGCTGTTAGCCACCATCTGGATGCTGGGAATTGAGCCCAGGTCTTCTGAAAGAGCAGCCAGTACTCTTACCCAGTGAACCATTTCTCCAGCCCATATTTTTATTTTATTTGCACGACTCTTTTGCCTGCATGTCTGTTTATGCACCACATGAACACAATACCAATGGAGGCCAGAAGTGGCTGTTAGAGCCCTTGGAATTGGAGTTACAGAAGGTTGTTGGTCACCATGTGTGTGCTAGGAACGGAAGCCAAGTCCTCTGCAAGAGCAGCTAGTGCTCTTAAACACTGTGACCCTTATCTATCATTTTAAAATGTATTTATTGATCTATAACCTGTACATCATCTACTTATGTAGCATCTATTGTTCAAGTATTTTATCTATGTCCTAGTATCTGTCATCTATTTATCTAGCCTTTGTCTCTCTCTATATAATCTATGTTTCTCTTTCCTTTGCATGGAAGACCAGGAACCACATATGTACATATGTAATATGTAAATAAAGCATGCATTTTCTTCCTAAATGATAAGGAAAAGGTACAGTTCCTTTATGAGAGATGCTCGGTACCTGTTATGAATATGAGGCTTCAGACTTTCAAGGCTTGCTACTGATGTCCATTTAGTGTTCAAAACCGAACCAAGGCCTAAGAATGGGTGTAAGACCTCATCATATACACCCGTGCATCCTCCTGCATTTAGTTCATGTTCTTTTCCTTCCAATTCTATGACTGCCTTCACTGAACTGGATCCAGGAACTGAGCATATGTTTTGAAAAATACAAAACTGCGCTACCACCGTCATCGTTCTGATCTGAGGACCAGACCTTTGAGAACTGCTCTGTTAGTGACTTGTGACGCTTAATACTGCTTCTCGGCTTAATATGATCTAGAGTCCTGATGAGAGGCCGACGTCTGGGCATATCTGTGAGAAAGTGAGGTGGTTAGACCCGTGTAAATGTGGGCTGCGTCATTTCATAAGCTGGGGTTCCGTGACTATGTATAAGGAAAATAGCTAGCTGAGACTGAGCACTCGTTACAGTTTGCTCCCTCACAGTGCATGCAACGTCCAGTGCCCAGGTGCCCCCTATTCCCACTGTGATGCCTTTCCCACAATAATAGACTGTATTTGCTTGAAATACAAGCCAAAGTAACTTACTTCCTTCTTTAAGTTGTTTTGGTGGGGTAATTTGTCACAGCAAGAAGAAACTAATACACGTTCCATACTGATTATTTCCTATTTCCTTTAGATTTTTTGTTTTTTGTGCATGTACAGAACTTAGCAATTAGGGGCTGGAGAGAAGGCTCAGTGATTAAGAGCATTGGCTGCTCTTGCAAAGGTCCTAGGTTCAGTACCCAGCCCATACATGGAGTCCGACAACTATGGAATCCGACGCCCTCTTCTGGCCTCTGAGGACACTGCGTTCATCCTGGTCTACTTACGTGCACGCAAGTCAAACACTCATTTAAAATATAGATTGTTTAGCCAGGCGTGGTTGCTGAGGCTTTTAATCCCAGCACTAGGGAGTCAGAGGCAGGCGGATCTCAGTGAGCTCAAGGCCAGCTTGGTCTACCTAGTGGGTTCCAGGATAGCTGGGGCTACAGAGAAACCCTATCTTAAAAGACATACACACACACACACACACACACACACATGTATATTTAAAGAAATTACCAATTAGCTTTCTATTATGCAAATCACAAATGCATATGCATTGGAATTTTTAAATATTTATGATTTTTATTTTATGTGTATGACTGTACTGCCTGCATGTATGTGAGTGCAACTGAGTGGTGCAAGGCCCAGGAAGGTCACAAGAGGGCTTTGGATGCCCTGGAATGGGAGTTAGGACAGTTGCTACCCTACACGTGAGTGCTTGGATCCCAGGTCCTCCTTAAGAGCAGTCAGTGCTCTTAATGCCTGAGCCAGGTCTCTGGCGCCGCTTCCATTGAAAATTTTAGAGAGAAAAAAATTACTTAAGTTAAACAAAGAACTTCTTTTGACTTAGAGTCAGATAAGTTTGTAGCCCGGCCTACATATTAAAGAATGTATAGAAAGTATTAATAGGATTTATAACCGTTTGAGAGAAGATGATACTTTATATTTGATTGTAAACAACAGATATTCAATGTATTCAATTTAAGCATACCACTATCGGTATCAAAACCAGTTTGTTTTCAATGAAGAAATCTGGTCTGGTACAGGGTACTAGTTAGAACCGTGAATTTGTACATCTGCTCACCTGCAGGAATTGCAAGCGCGGTTTGAGGCGAAAGAAACAAAAAGCCTCTAAGAACACGCCTTGCTAGACCATGCCCAATTCCATTTATCTGGATAAGTAGAAAGAGTCATTGCTTATCAAGCCTGACTTTCTAGGCGTTTGCTCCGTTATAGAAATGGGAGACTTCTCATAGGGAGACAGAAACTATTTGTCAGAGAATTAAACTCTATTTGTTTTCTATCACTCCCTTAATAAAGAGCCTTGGATCTAGTGTCTTAAAACAACACAAATCTATTACGGTTGCATTCCGAAGGCCAAGATAGTGAGATGGGTCTTTGTGGGCTAAGACAATCCTGTTGAAGCAGGATTCCTTCCACAGGTTCTGAGGGGAACAGTACACTCAGTGACTCACATTCTTTCATTTTATGGATTCTCTTTCATTGCTGGTTCTCAGGGTCTTCTTCATATCCGGCCATGACGACGTGATTCCATCTTACACAGAAACCCTCTTTCATTTATAAGCACATGTACGATTAGGCTGGGCACATCTGATAACTCCAGACAATCTCCGTTCAAAATCCTTCATCTAATCCCATTTATTAAATCCCGTCTGTAATGTAAGGTAATGTATTCACATCTTGCAGACGCCAAGCGAGAGGTGTTTTATCTGCTCGATGTACAGACTAGGATCATTCCCCTCTTCAGACAGGAAATGTCTCTTTACGTACAAGGGAAGCCCAGGCATTAAAACTCTAGTCTTTTCCAGTAGGTTACAGAATAAGATAACCGGAGAGTTTTGAAGAATGGCGTATAGATTTCTTCCAAATGATCTCATGAATTCATCTTGGGCCTTTGTTCTGTCCTTATAAATGGAATTACAGGGCTGGGAAAATTGTACAGCTTGTAAAGACACTTGCCTCCAAGTCTGACAACCTGAGTTTGATCCCTGGGATCCAGAGAACAGAAGGAGGAGAACTACAACTGAAAGTTGTCATCTAATCACCAGATTTATGCTGTGACACACACACACACACACAGAGAGAGAGAGAGAGAGAGAGAGAGAGAGAGTAAATAATTAGATGCAAGTAAATAAATAAATAGAGATGCTGGGTACGGTGGGACACAACTTTAATCCCAGCACTTGGGAGGCAGAGGCAGATGGATCCCTGAGAGTTCAAGGCCAGAGTGGTCTACATACTGAGTTCTAGATCAGCTGGGGCTACAGCGAGGCCTTTACTCAAAAAAGGCAAAAATAAATAAAAATTTAAAAATAGATATAATATACATTTATATATATATACATTTATATATATATACATTATATAATATACATTTTTATATATATATAGGTCTTTCCGAGACAGGGTCTCCCTGTAGCCATAGCTGGCCTGGATTCACTATGGAGACCAGGTTGGCCTTGAACTCACAGAGATCCATCTGTCTCTGCCTCCCAAGTACTGGGATTAAAGCCATGCATGTGCCACCAAACCTGCCTTGCATTAAAGTATTTTATGGTGTTAGAGGTCTGGGGATGTGGCTCAGTTGGGAGAGCAATTTCTAGCATTCATGAACGCCAGGACCCACACATACACTATGTGTAAGCCCTGCCATCCTAGGACTTAGGAGGTAGAAACATGCCGGTCACAACTTCAAGAACAGCCTCGTCTCCATAGTGAGCTCAAGATCACATGAGCACCTGAGACTGTGTTTCAGGAGGAAAAAGAAACAAAGCAATATGAATTAATAGAAGAGTTTGAGATATAGTTCAGGGCTAGAGTATTTGCTTAACAACCATGAAACCCTTTGATAGATACAAACGTACACGTGCACACACACACACACACACACACACACACACACATCTGTGCATGCGTGTACCAAGTAAAGGATGATCTAAAGAAAGTAGTCAAGGACATAAATTTTAGGGAACTTCTGTCTTGTTCTGTGCTGTGGTTTCTCCCTAGATTAGATGCAGGGAAACAAACATTGTCTAAAATCCTCATTTTTAAGCATTTTTAACTTGTTGCCATGGTTTCAGGAAGGCCACACAAAAAAATCAAGAGAAACACAAAGCAATTAAAATTTAAGTTATTGGACATTACTCAAATACAATAATTTTAACCATTTCCTATGCAACCTGTCCAAATCGCTTTTAATCCGTATAAGCATGTTCTCGTGGAAATGCATATTTTAATCAAAATCGGGTACATTTACAGATACGGTACTTTTAAATGCTTTTCTCATTCGATATAGTCAGATATTTCTTCTCGAGAGCGTCTGTCTGATTCACAAGTGGAATGAGGTAAAGTATCTTATTATATAATCTGTGTGAATATACACGTAATAACTCATTTCCCCCTTTACCCTTCACTTTTGTCTGCACACTGATTATTCTAACTGTAAAGATGTTTATGAAAAAGGTCTCATGGATTTCTTTTTATAACAAAATTGTTTTATTTATTTTTATTTTGTCTGCGTGTATGTAAATGTATCCTTGTTGTGCAGCCCCGCAGAGGTCAGAAAAAGAGTCAGATTCCTTGGAACTGGAGTTATAGATGGTTGTTAACAGCCATGTGGGTGCTTGAACTTGAACCTGCGTCTTCTGCAAGAGCAGCCAGTGCTCTTAACTGCCAAGCCATCTATCCAACCCCTTTTATAACTGTTTTTGAGGAACTGGAAAGACAGTTCAGAGATAAGAGAGTTTACTGTTCTTGCAGAGGACCCAAGGTCCATTCCCAGCACCCATGTCTGGCAGCCCATAACTGACTGAAATCTCAGGTCTAGGCCCTTCAACATCCTTTTGTGTTCTCTGGGTACACTTGCACACTTGCGAATTGACTCACACATAAACATACATATAATTAAAAACTAAATGAATAAAACTTTGGGGGAAAACCAACAAAATATATGCATTCCTTCAAATGTGTCCAAGAGTGTTTCACTGAAACAATTCTGTATCTTGACTACAACACCTAGAGCTGCTTTGTAGGGAATTTATATCTTTATGATATATAATATTTTAATTACGGGGCTGGAGACA
>NW_008343967.1:118752-120102 GCF_000622305.1 Nannospalax galili
ACATAATTTTACTGGATAAAATTGCACTATAAAAATAATTTTTAACATGTTTATTTCTAGTCTTCATAATGAGCTTATATACATCTAAAGAGTAATTACTTATTTTAATTTCATACATTTCTATTTCTTTGTCCAATGATGGTATCATTCTCAAATATCAATAATCTTTATTCAAACACGAAAAATGTGGGCCATGGATTATGTTCACAGATTACACACTGTATATGTACATGCACGTGCCTCATAGTGGTCTCTAAATATGTATAAATTTTTTAATACATCATTTTTGTTTTATATGCATGAGTGTATCGCCAGCATGTACGTAAGTGCATCCTCGTCATGTAACACCTGAGGAGGTCAGACAAGGGTGTAGGGTGCCCTGGAACTGGAGTTAATAGACAGTTGTTAGCTGCCGTGTGGGTGCGGGGAACCAAACCCGGGTCTTCTGCAAGAGCAGCCAGTGTTCATAACCACTGAGTCATCTCTCCAGCCACTTATGTATAATTTTTATTCATCTATGTATCAGTATATTTTATTACACTTTCTTGAAAAACATACAAGCAATACTTAAAATGATGAAAACGCTCAACTGCCATTAAGGAGAAATAATTGATTAATGTTTAAACTTCAGCAAGAATACATTTTGAGATGACATCATTTCAAAGCAGTAAGTTTTATTTAATCCCATTGTTTTATTATTCATTACTAAGAGCTGGGTAGCATGGTGACCACGTGCCATCACGACACCCAGAAGACTGAAACAACAGCAACTCAAGTTTGAAATAAAACTGTTACCATATCTACTATGTTATTAATATAAATAACTGCATATTTGTTTTCCAGTATTTACCAGTCCTGAAATAAGGCAAGTTTGGCATTAATATAGTCTTCAAGTTTTGCGCTCTCCGTGTTGCTTGTAAAGGAATGTTATCCTTCAACGTTTAAAACAAGACATGGACTTCAGTGACAATTCTTTTATGTTGTTGTTGTTATGGAGGTTTTTAAATTTCATACATTTCCCACTCAAATCCAGACCAGCCCCCCCCCGGCCCCCGTGATCCATGCTTCCCTCCATCCAGCCACTGAACCCTATGGGCTCTGCCATGCAATTGAAAATTTTCTCTTAATGTGTTTAGGACCCAATGATGGAAAACATTTCCCTTTAAAATATATTTTTTGAGCATCTGGATCATTTAGATTTTTACAAATGCTTCAGTTCTGTCACACTTTCAAATTCTACACAGAAATATCTCTATATCTTGATAGCTACTATAATATGGCTATTTTTTGTCTTTAATTCGTTCTCTTCAATGGTCTGTATACACACATCTCGCTCATTTTTCATGTATG
>NW_008343967.1:120390-126128 GCF_000622305.1 Nannospalax galili
TGTTCCCATTTCTGATCCCATGACCACATATACATACCTACAACATACGAAGAATGACTTTGATGATTCAAATACGATGTTAGTGATATTACACAGCCTTTTGGATTTAATGTTGAATTGATTTCTCTTTGGATCACTGTAGGACCAGGTTCCGGCATTATGGTAAATGCTGTGGTAGAGTGGTAACCGTCAGCTATTAGGAAAGGAGGCAACTTTGCAGGCATCGAGACTAGACTCCCTATTGCTGGAATGAAGTAGTAAAGCTTATAGTTACTCTCGTGAACATAGCATGAAGCTACAGACAGAACACGCAATAAAGCCCATGACCCTGAAACACACCATGATATTGTTCATCACACAATTTTAACTTGTACATTTCCTGATTGTCAGCAATAGTGTGTCTGCCTCATTTTCTACCGCAGAAAAAAACCACCTAGGGAACCGTGAGCACACAGAGTTATCAACCAGAAATGACCAAGAGTCAGTAGAAGACAATGAGAAGTAGAATGAGAGAGGGGATAACGGAGAGAGAAACAGCATCTTTTTAAATTCATTTCTTCTCTTGTTTATTGGAGTAGAACCTGACATGAGGACAGGCTGTTTTGGAAAATGGTTTTACTTTGCATCTTTAGTAGCTGTGACGGGGTCCACAGCTAAAATTCTAGACACATCAAGCTGTTCCTCACATATGTGACCATGTGGTCCTTATGTTAGAAATACTTAACACTGTCTCCACGGAGAGACACAGCCGTATGATGTCACAGTGAGGTAGGACTTTGGCACGTTGATGATGTCATAGAGGGCTCACACGTGCGCCAGTTAGGAGGCGGAACTAGAGCTGAGCCCTGGGCCGCAGTTCAGAGGATGGTTAAGGACAATCTCTGCCTCATCTAATTATAAAATATTACAAGAACGTGATAAATTCGTAGCAACTCTTTCCCAGGACGCCCTGATAAGTGCTAGAGACAAGTGGAGAATGTTACTAAAAGGAATTCATGCTTACACCCGAAGGGAGGGACTGAGATTTGGCCTGGTCTCAGACACATACCTGTGTTCACCTCTCGAATCTTCATTTCAAAGATCAGACACTTTCTACAGCTTTCTGGACGTGGCGTGGGGAAGGGTGGAGGTCTGGGAGGTGGTGGGGGGAGGAAACATATAGAGGTTGAAATTCAAACCCATTGAGCAGGAAATAGACTCACTGTGGTGAATTTTCTTCTATTATATAAAATTATTCCCCTTCAACACATCTCAACACATAAATAATCAGCTGATAGTAGATGGAACAAAACTAATACGCTACCGTTAATAGAAGTTCATACCCTTTCCCTTTTAGAAGTTTTCATATTGCATTGTCTTGCCTCCTAAGCATCCACTTTGCCTTGAATAACTGATTGGGTTCTACTTGGTTTGAATGGCTTTACAGTTATTGCCCCACTCACGTGAGCTGTGATCAATGAATTCTAACATTTATTGCTTACTACATTCTCTTGATGTGGCTACATTGTAGTTAAAATTTAAATACTTATTTAACTAGGATGGGAGTATATCTGAGCTTTGTGTGTGGATGAGTGTGTGTGTGTGTGTGTGTGTGGATGTGTGTCTCTGTGTCTCTGTATGTATGTGTATGTGTGTATTTTTGTCTGTATGTGTGTGTCTGGGTATATGTGTATGTGTGTTTCTGAGTGTGTCTGTGTGTCTCTATGAGTATATGTGCCTGTGTGTATGTGCATGTGTGTATTTGTATGTGTGCATATATGTTCATGTGTGTCTCTATGCTAGTGTGTCTCCATGTGAATGTGTGTCTATGTGTATTGTGTGTGTATGTTTATATTTATGTCTGTATGTGTATCTGCGTATGTGGGCATCTGGGTATGTATGTACCTGTGTATGACTCTGTGTGTCTGTATGTTGTATGTATGTCATATGTGTATGTATGTACTTGTGTGTGACTCTGTGTGTCTGTATGTTGTATGTACGTCATATATGAGTATATGTGCCTGTGTGTATGTGCATGTGTGTCTTTGTATGTGTGTGTATATGTTCATGTGTGTCTCTCTCTATGCTAGTGTGTCTCCATGTGAATGTGTGTCTATGTGTATTGTGTGTGTATGTTTATATTTATGTCTGTATGTGTATCTGCGTATGTGGGCATCTGGGTATGTATGTACCTGTGTATGACTCTGTGTGTCTGTATGTTGTATGTATGTCATATGTGTATGTATGTACTTGTGTGTGACTCTGTGTGTCTGTATGTTGTATGTACGTCATATATGAGTATATGTGCCTGTGTGTATGTGCATGTGTGTCTTTGTATGTGTGTGTATATGTTCATGTGTGTCTCTCTCTATGCTAGTGTGTCTCCATGTGAATGTGTGTCTATGTGTATTGTGTGTGTATGTTTATATTTATGTCTGTATGTGTATCTGCGTATGTGGGCATCTGGGTATGTATGTACCTGTGTATGACTCTGTGTGTCTGTATGTTGTATGTATGTCATATGTGTATGTATGTACTTGTGTGTGACTCTGTGTGTCTGTATGTTGTATGTACGTCATATATGAGTATATGTGCCTGTGTGTATGTGCATGTGTGTCTTTGTATGTGTGTGTATATGTTCATGTGTGTCTCTCTCTATGCTAGTGTGTCTCCATGTGAATGTGTGTCTATGTGTATTGTGTGTGTATGTTTATATTTATGTCTGTATGTGTATCTGCCATATGTTTGTATGTACCTGTGTATGACTCTGCGTGTCTATATGTTGTATGTATGTCATATATGTGTATGTATGCACCTGTGTATGATTTTGTGTGTGTGCATGTTGTATGTATGTCATATATGTGTATGTATGCACCTGTGTATGATTTTGTGTGTGTGCATGTTGTATGTATGTCATATGTGTGTTGAAGAAAGCGGTAACATGGAATTCAGTCTTGACAAATATTAATTTGTATAACTTCTATTTGGGAATTGAGTAAGAGATAAATGTAATAAAAAATTTTAAGGCCAATGGGATTTTTGAGAATTGGAGAAGCTGACTCTGCAATTCATTGAGACGCTCTAAAGATGAGTGTCTTTAGACGCAGATGAGCCGGTGCATTCCTGACATAAAAAGGAAAAAGTGAGCAGACTCACACATTCTCATCAGTTGGTGAATGGATCATAAAACACAAATAGCCATAACGGGGCATAATAAGTCACAAAGAGGAATAAAACTTTCAAGTGCACTGCTCACCGAAAACAGTCAATCACAGAGCACCACGTACTGTGTGACGTCAATTATATAAAGAGTTTAACAGGCAAATCTATGACAACTATTGTCATGATAGCTGTCAGAGGCTGAGGTATTGTGGGACTTATGGCATCAGTTGCATGGTGAAGCCCAAAGTGCAAAGACTTGATTTCAGATGTGTTAAGACTATCCTAAAATAATTTGATAACTATCATTTTTTAATACTAAAACCAGTGCATTTTCCAATTTCAGTGTATTGATTGTACATTAATTATATTACAATGAATTAAAAACATGGAAGCAAATATTGGTGCATAAATAATTTTGTAACTTTGAGTTATTTTACACCTAGACAGATGACTCAGCAGGTAAGAAAATATAGTGCTCTTGCAGAGGATCCAAGTTCGAGTCCCAGCACCCACATCAAACGGGGGTCACAACTGCCTGAAACTCCAGGTCCAGGGGTCCTGATGCCCTGTTGTAGCCTCCGTAGACACTGCACACATGTGCATACACACAGAGAGAGACATAAGACATATACACATACATATAACTTTAAAAGTAAAACTAATTCATAAAGATGAGTTTTGTGGCTTTAATTCATTTTTGCGATTCAGTTAGTTTTCCTATTATTCTTGATATTTCCCTTCTACACTTCACTTTTATGGTTTAAAAAAAAAAAAGGACATACATGAAAACTTTGACTACTCTTAAGGTAAAGGAATCATTCTCTCCTTTCTAGAACATGGAGAACATTCTCATGTTTCCACGTTTGGAGCTTGGAATAGCACAAGCTATTGATACTGAAACTAGGATTTCTATCATATCTGTGAATGTAACACACGTGGTATCCTGTACCAGCCACACGAAGCTTTTGTAAATGGAACTTTATGACACATCTGATATGTGGTTTCGGTATTTCCTCCTTGCCCTAGTTTGAGTTGTGTTGTTGTGATGGAATAATTGCAAAAAGCAAGTTGGGGAGCAAAGGGTTTATTTTATGTTGCACGTTCCAGCCCACTATTGAGGGAAAACAGCAGCTCAACACAGGAATCTGGGGGTGAAAACGGAATCCCAGACCCTGGAAGAAGGCCGCTTATTGATTGATTTTCCGGGCTTCTCAGCTATTTTTCTTTTACAGCCAAGGCCTTCCTGCCCACGGATAGCACCTCCCCTAGTGAGAGTCACATTAATTAGCAATCAGGAAAATGCTCACAGACCTGCCCACAGACCAGTCTGATAGGGAAAATTTCTAAGTCGAGGTTCCCAATTCCCAAGTGTGTCAAGTCGACAAACAGAGAGGCTAGAAATAATGCAAAGACCATGCTCAGTCTCAAAACTAAAATTAAGTTTTTAAAAAATTTTAAATAGAGGGGTGGAGAGATGGCTCAGCGGTTAAGAACACTGACTGTTCTTGCAGAAGACCCGGGTTTGAATCCCAGCACCCACATGGCAGCCAACAACTGTCCGTTACTCCAGTCCCAGGGGATCGAACAGCCTCTTCTGACCTCTGTGGGCATTGCACGACATGGGTGCACTTACCTACATACAGGCAATACATGCGTACACATAAAATAAAAATAATAAAAAAATTTTAAATAGAGAAAAAAACTAATGATCACAGTCCTTTTTGGAGTCAGTTTTTCTCGTATACGCAAAAGAAACCCTCTTCTTGGCATTTACATGAAGAATGCCTTCAATTTACAAATTAATTTAGGAAGATTGACATCTTTAGTCTTCCTTGCCAAGGGAAAAAAAAAACATTTTGCCACTAACTTAATTTGTTCTCGATATAAATCAATACTGCCTCCACATTTTCTCTAAATTTATATTGTACGTAGCTTGTTAAATTCGGCAAAATTATCTGTATT
The DNA here is from genome assembly GCF_000622305.1 of Nannospalax galili. NCBI lineage: Eukaryota > Metazoa > Chordata > Mammalia > Rodentia > Spalacidae > Nannospalax > Nannospalax galili. The sequence goes on from NW_008343967.1 coordinate 125,494, forward strand.
TGCTTATTTGATGATGCAAACGAGGTGGTCTTTCTCACTTTATTCCCTGGGCTACGTAGCTCTGATATGGGATTATTAAATGTGCAGGCTGATTTCACAATCTACTGTGGTGTTTTCCTGACTTACTCTGTTCCTTTCAGTTTTCTGTTTGGTTCTTTTTGGTGTTGTTTACAAGACATATGTTATTAGAAACCGCAACTTTATCTTTTACTTCACAATAAGAAACTAAAGTGTTTCTGCTGTTTACATTGGATATAGATTCTACATAGTATTGAAAATCTATATCATCATAAACATGACTAAATCATGTGGATTTTTATTTTATTCATTGGGATGTTTTGCCTGCTTGTGTGTAAGTTTACCATGTGTGTGCAATGCCTGCAGAGGCCAGAAGAGGTTGTCAGACTCCGTGGAAATGGAGTTATAGATGGCTGTTAACTGCCATGTGGGTGCTGGGAATTGAACCTGGGTCCTCTGCAAGAGCAGCTATTGCTCTTAACCTTTCAGCCATCTCTCCAGCCCCTACGTGTTCAATGCACACATCATAAGAGATTGGACTGAAGTAATAGAACCAGTTCAACTCCTTAAAGAAGTGAAAACAAAGGAAAAATGAGGTTCCTAAGACTTTGGACTTT
>NW_008343967.1:126242-141942 GCF_000622305.1 Nannospalax galili
CATGTAGGTAAGAGCACCCACACTGTGCACTACCCGCGGAGGACAGAAGAGGCTGTTGGATCCCCTGGGACTGGAGTTACCGACAGTTGTTAGCTGCCATGTTGGTGCTGGGATTTGAACGTAGGCCTTCTGCAAGAACAACCAGCGTACTTAACCGCTGAGCCATCTCTCCCGCCCCCTCTATGTGTGTGTTTTGAGGCAGGGTGTAGTGTGAGATTTTTTTTTCCTATGGAAATAAAAACAAAGTTGTGTTCACCCCATATCGAGCATCAGCCACACAGTGCAAAGAAACAATTTCAGTTCCAAATTGTGAAACCACTGGATTTATCAAGGTTACTTAAAGGAGTCCTGGCGAGGGATGTGAAGATTAGAAGGCAGTTGTATCATTGAAAAGTCCACCCCAACTGCAGTGACGCTCATGAAACCTGCCAGTCTGTAGGGCTCTGTCCTATTTGCAGACATGGACAGCCCCAGGGGTTCCACTAGTTAGAGTCTCTTCCCTCTACTAGTTGTTTACTGCTCCAAAAGTTAAGATTTTGTTAGTTTCAGGAACTTCCTGAGACTTGTGAGTTGTTTACTTTCCAACTTTGCTGCGCCTCCCCTACCATGTCAGCAGAGGGAATGTTTCCATTCTGAAGAAATTGCTACACGGCTCAGGCTCTTCCTACTTTGTACCCCATGCCGATCTCAAACTCAAGACCCTTTGCTTCAGCCTCCCAAGTTCCAAAATTACTGCTATATTCTTGTGTCTTTCCCCGTCCCCCAGGGTCTGCAGTAACCATCGTCACATTGACACAGGTATCTACAGGAACGGTGAATATGTCCTAGCCCCACAACAAAATTCCCTATCACTGATCCTCACATGAATAATTTCCTGAATATATATAGGCTTCATTCTTTTCCCAGGAAAAACTGCTTTTTGCTGTTTATACTTCTGTTTCTGTAGGGTGGTTCAAGTTATAAAATATTTATTTATCATCAAATTTTCTATTTACACGGATATTTATCCACGGTTTCTCAATGCATCCGATGCTTATAAATCCAAATTATCCCTAAATTAGTGACTTCTCCGACTTTACTCCTTTCTCCTTTGACATGAGTTCATCAAACATTCTGACATGACATTCATCATGTATCTTGTTCTGTATTTGACACAGCTTTAGAAGTTTTATTTTTCTAAGGGGCTGTAATATCTCTGAAAGCAGCATGAGGTTTTGTTAATTTTAAATGTCAAGTGGCTTGCAAATTTACTTTATACCTATGATCCATTTCCTTCTGCAAACTTCCTCTCCCAGCTATTCCCTCTGGCCTCAGCCCTCACCCCTCCTCTGTCTGCTCTCTGCATTACATTTGTAAACATCACACAACTTGTAGTCAGCTATGAAGGGAATCTCTATTGAGTGGTTTCCCACATTAGATTGGTCTGAGGTCAAGTCTCTGGAGTATTATTTTAGGATAATTGAGCTTAGAAAATGTATCCCACTGTGCATATCATGATTCCCTAGACTGGGGGAGGGTGATGGGGTGGGGGGGTGGATCTATTTGTTAGGTTGTTAGGTTTAACTGTCAAATTGACATGACCTAGACACTCCTGGGAGGAGGGTCTCCATGATTAATTGTCTACACTAGGTTGGCACGTGGGCATGTCCATGGGAGATTGTCTTATGTTAATTGATGTACAAAATCCCAGCCCCCTGTGGGCAGCACAATTCCATAGGCAGGGGGACAGTGTGCTGCTTAACTTTGTCAACCAAAGACAACCTAAAGTGACCTAGAAACAGAGTTAATGAAGATTTTCTACATCAGGTTGGATGGTGGGTGTATTTGTAGGGCACTAGGTTAAATTAATTGATGTAGGAGGACCCAGACAAGTGTGGGTTGCATTATTCCCTTGATGGGGGTCCTGCACTGTTTAAAGGTGGAGCGTTCTAACTGAAAACAAGCCAGCAAGCTAGCACATATCCATTTATTTCTGTCTGCTCTTGACTAGGGATATGCTGTTTGAAATTCTTACCTTAATATCACCACTGTGGAGGTTTGGATGAGAAGTGTTCCCCATAGGTTCAGGTGTTGGTCTGTTGTCCCCAGTTGGTTGCACCCTGAGTTGGTCGTGGAACCTTTGGAGGTCCAGGTTTGCTGGAGGAAGCTTGTCATTGGAGCTTGTTGGTGAGCTCAGTGAGTTTCAGTTTCAGTGAGAGATGTTATCCCTAAAATAAGGTAGAGAGAAATTGGGGAACACACTCCAATTCCTTAGTCCTTAGGTCTCCACACATAGACCTACATATGCATGCATGCTCACACACACACACACACACACACACACAAGAATGTAATCTCCTGGCAGGAGTCAAAATTCTCATAGCTTCCTCTCAGTCATTTTTGGGAATGAAATGCAGGCTTTAGCAATTAAAGAAAAAAGCTACAACCTCAGACCAACTTTTTTCTCTTTTATCCCAACAGTTTACAGATGAATGTTTTCATCAAATCTAGATTGTCTAGACAGTGTCCAAAGTGCAGATTATATTTTCAAAGACTCATTTGATAAATATCCTTTTTCTATTCTAAAAGAGGAATACATGTAACAGATCAATTTTATGTGCAGATCGTTTCATTTGATTAGGAAAATAGACTAACTAATTAAATGTTCAGTTCTCTCTCCTCTCTCTCTCTCTCTCTCTCTCTCTCTCTCTCTGTGTGTGTGTGTGTGTGTGTGTATTTACCTTCACATGTATATTTGGAGACTAGATGCTTATGCCATATTCCTTAGTCAATCAATCTCCAACTTATTTTTTGAGGCAGTGTCTCTCACTAAAGCATTTTACTGATAAAACCATTGATCATGAGCCTGAAGCCCTAATTAGACAATAGAGGGATGATCTAGTCCATCTTCTTCCATGTAAAATGCAGGAAGATGTTGGTGATCTGCAAGAAAGAAGAAAGCCCTGACACACATATAGATCTAGCAACGCATTGATCCAGAAGGTTCATCCTGCTGAGTGGGTTGAAATACATGAGTTGTTCAGACCACCCAGTATTCTGCAGTACCAGCTCCAGACGCTAATTTTTACTTATCGTTTTGGGTGCTTGGGATGTAAACTCACAAGAACGCAATTGCCAGGATGCCGTCCAACTTGGAGCAAACGCTCCAGATCCTAGAGGAGTCACACGTAGGCATCATTGTTCTCTATCTGCTTCTCCAGCTACTAAAACTAGTAGATTATTCTCCACAGGTATGCGATTAGGTTACTAAATCCGTTGTAAACTCCAGTGTGAAAACAGCCTTCACTGGTAGGGAATAAGGGATAATTTATCCTGGAGCCAAATATGAGTGACTCTGGCCTGCAAACAGAGATTCAGTGTACCTCAAATATTTGTTCCAATGTTCTAAAAGTTCCGTTAAGTTTTTATAACAGAATAATTTTTTTTAAATCATGGCACTTTTGAAATACATTGGTGGGAATACCAGACAGGTGGGTAAATTTCTACTAGAGGCCTAAGTACTTCCTGATGGTGTTGTTAGGGTTTTGGTCAGTGGGAGTCAGGGGTTTCCCAAGTTAGTACAGTTAAGTTATACTAGTAAGTTAAGTTATTCCAAAATGATTTATGTTATTATAATGATGTTGGGCCATACAAAGAGGTGGGTGATAAATGTCTACTAACAGATTAAGATTGCCCAAGATAATTTGGCAGTTGTTAGCATCAGTGTAGATGTGACATTTTTCTTTCTGGAAACTTTAATTAACTTTCCTTATTTCTGTCATTCTTTAACGATGGCAAATTTAAGAAGAAAGCACAGCTTTATGGGAAGTATTCTTCATAATTCTAAGCAGTAAAATAAAAACAGAACTAATTGTAAACTTTCAAAAGGAACAATGGTTTTATTGATAATACAATAGACACTTATGTGCCATTTCCGCATTTCTTTCATGTGACTCTACCTAAAAATTTCATATCCAAATAGATTCAGCTTTCCTTTACAGTATGTACTTATGTACTGTTATTGCAGAGAAAAGAAATACCATGGTACTTTTTGCACAGTACATTCTAGAAGGAGTATCATCCTCCCTGACACAAGTAGGAGACAGTTGACCTAAATCTGTTTTGCAACAGAGTTGAATTCTGTCTTGTATATTATGCCCCCTAAATGGGGAATAAGCTTTCAGACCAGATGAACATCACTGGCCATCACTAAAGTGCACATAGAATCTATACTGAGATCCCATCTCACCCCATTCACAATGGCATGAACTGAAATCCCCAGATAAAAGCTACGCCCTTGTTAAAAATTCTGCAAGGCTGATTGGCTGATGACAACAGTTTGTGACTGAGGAGCGCTGTAAAGAAACGGATTGAGAGCCAAATTAGCTTGGAATATCATCTCAGAGAGCTAAATTAGCTTGGGATATCATCTAAGCCCCCCTTTTCGTTGCCCATCTCTGTGTGTGATCTAACATCCTTGTGCTCATCTGATGAAACACTTTGGAATGCAGGAACAGACCCCAAGCTTCTACCAACCAAAGGCTAACAGTGTTGTTTGCTATCATCTGAAGCTTGTCTCAGAGGACTCACTGTGGTACTGTATACTGTGTACGTGATAGTTCCACCAATGTGTTTGAAAAGCATTTTGATTTATGACTTTTTTTGCTCTTACTATAAGAACTTAATGAAACTGTAATCGTGCTGGAACATGGAATTTGGGATAACCAGAATCTGCGTTTGCAAGTCAAGGACTCTCACATACAGAATAATGTCTCTGTTATAACCTTTGAAAAGACAGATTTATTTGCATCAGCAATAGATATTATCAAAAGAAAAAAAAATGTCACAGAGGACACACAGAAAAAAAAGTATACACTGTTGATTATGTAAATTTGTTTAGACTGTGGAATTCAGAATGAGGGTTCTTAAAAATCTTAATGGTAGGGGCTGGAGAAATGGCTTAGCAGTTCACAACACTGCCTGTTCCCACGGAGGACCCAAGTACCATTCCCAGCACCCATGTGGCGGCTAGCAACCACTTGTAACTCCAGTTCCGGGGGATACAATGCTCTCTTCTGACCTCTTTAGGCATTGTACAACACAGGTGTACTTACTACATACATGCAGGCAATTCACTCATATACAGAAAAAGTTTTTTATTTATTATTTTTATTTTTCATGTGTATCCGTGTAGTACCTGCACGTAGGTAAGTGCACCTGTGTTGTGCAATGCCCACCGAGGACAGAAGAGGCTGTCAGATCCCCTGGAACTGGAGTTACGGACAGTTGTTAGATGCCATGTGGGTGCTGGGATTCAAACCCAAGTGTTCTGTAAGAACAACCAGTGTTCTTAACCTCTGATCCATCTCTCCAGCCCCACTAAAAAATTTTAAAATAGTAATAAATGAAGTGTGTTTTTCTAAAATCCTAATTGTAGATCTACCCTATGGATCCTCTCGAGCACTCAGGGGGACATGCCCCAAATAATCTAAATTAGCAGAAAGATTGTAAGAGCCAGAGGTCGTGGACGCATACAAGGAAACTGTTACCCGGATACCATAGGGAAGGTCTCACATGTGAACCCACAGCAGTTGTGCCGGCATGCAGAAGACCTGTGTAGTTAAACGAGAGGCAGCATGGAGGGGTTAGGCATTCATCTATTGGCAATTGATACATGCTGGAGAGGGAGGGTCAGACTTCCTTTCTGATGTGGCCAAAATCTAAGGAATGGAATCACACCCGTGAGCAGTTGTGAAACACAGATTAGACTCTGTAGAGCTTTAAATATAAAAAGACGCAGTCTTTCAACCCCCTCTTCCACAATGATTCCCTGACTCTTAGGAGACAGAAGTTTGATGTAGCTGTTCTTCCAGGGATAAGCACTCTGGGGCCTCTTATCCTGTGCAGATTGACCAGCTGCAGGTTTTTGTATTAGCAGTACCTGCTGTGTAAGGAAGCTTCTCAGAGTTGAAGCATGCGTTACTCTGTGACGATAAGTCATTATGAATCAGTTTAACAGCATGTCTATTTAGCTGAAAAATAGTACTAGGCTGTCCTTGTACGTACTGTGACCTATCTATCTTCAGGTTCCTAAGCCTGTAACAATGTCAGGTCCAGACTCCATCCAATAAAGTGGACCTTAAATGCAATTAGAAAGCAGTTAGTAAGGGTGGGCAGAGGGACAGATATAGGAGGGGATCTAAATGTCATGAGAATACGTTGCATGGAATTCACAAACTTTCAATAAAAGGGGAAAAGTAAACATGGGGTGGCACGCGTCTTTAATCCCAGCCTTTGGGAGGCAGAGGCAGGCGGATGTCTGTGAGTTCGAGGCCAGCCTGGTCTACATAGTGAGTTCCAGGACAGCTGGAGCTACAGGGAGACCCTGTCTCAAAAAGACATAAATAAAATATCATGAGAATACATTGCATGAATTCACAAACTTTCAATAAAAGGGGAAAAGTAAACATGGCTTGGCTCACGCCTTTAATCCCAGCCCTTGGGAGGCAGAGGCAGGCGGATGTCTGTGAGTTCGAGGCCAGCCTGGTCTACATAGTGAGTTCCAGGACAGCTGGAGCTACAGGGAGACCCTGTCTCAAAAAGACAAAAATAAATAAATAAATAAATAAATAAATAATAAATAAATAAATAAATAAGTAGACAAGTAACTATAAAATGCAAAGAAGTTAGGGGAAAGTTTAGCATGTGTGACTATGATCAAAATATGTCAGATGAAATTCTGGAATCCAGAAAAAGAGTTTAGGAAACAGTGGCAAATGTCCACGTTAAAACTGTATTCACGCCGAAAGAATAATTAAGCCATGCGATTTTCAGGAAAACGGATGGAATTAGATCATACTGTGGTAGGCAAAATCATACACAGAACGGAAAATATTGCCTCTTTTCTCTTATAAATGGAAACACAAAAATGAGAGAAGAACTGAAAGAAAAGCCTTTTAGAAAGATGGAAGAGAAAGACTCTTATTCGTGTCAGAAATCATTAATTTGTACAATTAGTGTGCGCTAATAATTATAATTAAAGAAGTAAAAAGGGATGTAATCCCTCAGACAAGTAACAAACCAGGGCAAGTTGTAGGAGCCAAGTAGTACTATGTCTGGAAATCAGAGGAGTTCTCAAAGACCGTAGCTCAAACTTTAAATTTAGGCACAAAGTATGAAATCCAAACTTCATGAACACACTTTTTGTAAATCCTCAGCAACCTGTAAACGAATGCAAATATCCAGATCAGGGGGTGGGGGGTGGGGAGACCTCTCACATTGTTTCATTCGCTAATTTGCAAAATTAGTCTTCCTATAAGTACTTTTATGGTGTGAAAAACTGACTGTTTCAAATCTTGAGGCACACATGGGTGACTCAGGAAGTGGTGGGGTGGGGGGTGTCTCAATTCAACCATACTGGAATTTGCATCAAAATGCTGGTTTTCAACTTGGATGAGAGAACATGTTTGTAATCGCAGCATTCCACAGGATGAAATGGGATCTTTCCTAGCTGAAGGCCAACCTGATGCACAGAACAAGTTCTTTTCTAAAAAACAAAAAGAAAAAAGAAAAGGGTTAGTAGGGTCCCCGGTCAGTGGTATAGAGCACTTTCCCAGCATGCATAGGGCCCCAGGTTCTATCCCCAGCCCTGTAACAGAAAAAAAGAAGAGTGTTGACTTGCTTCTACTGATCTACAAAGTGCCATTGTGTAATTTTATATTACAAATTGGATTTTGGAAACAAAACCCTGTCATGACTAGACGCTGTCTGTATATTGTGCAAGCATCAAGCTTTTATGGTTTTTACTTCCCTCAAGAGCTTACTTCACTCAAAGAGTTTGCTACTAAATAAATAATTGATGCGAGAGATGTGTTGAGTCATTATTGCTTAGAATGCATTTAGGGAAGGTGGAATGGAATGGAAATACACGGCAGAATAAAGGAACTTTTTCTTTCCATTTTTTTACAGCTCAGAAAATATTGGGGATGGGGGCTTGGGTGATACCTCAGTTTTAGATGTCCTTGGCTTTCATGAACACATGTGTGTGGCCAGACATGTGCACCTGCACACACACACACACACACACACACACACACACACACACACGATACTAAGAACCCTGACACTTTGGCTGATACTTGTAATGCCAGCAGTTGTAAGTTCTATGACTTCCATGCCAGCCCAAGCGAGAACGTGAGACCCTGTCTCAAAGAAATGAACACAAAACTACCGGGGAATCAAGGAAAGTAATAAGCCTTCAGAAATTCTTTGGAGTGTTCCCATAGAAACATGGGAAACACTTCCTGTCAAAGGCAATGGGTAAATGGAATGGTTGGGCAGCAGAATGGAACTGGAGTGGGAAGAGACACACAGGAGACCAAGGCCATCTCTTCAGAGGCCTCAGCAGGAAGGGATTTGGGTGACTCTGGCAGCTGCCTGGGATGAGGCTATGGAGCTAAGTTGTGGGGTGGCATCCATGCTTGACACAGGAGAATCACAAAAGTATGGTGGGGAATTCTGCAGCTCCCAGGAATGTTAGTTCTTAAAAAGATGCAGTTGCCGTCCTTATGAATGCACTCGGGTACCAAGGAGAGAAATGATTTGAAAGTTATCTTTCCTTCTGTGTGAGGCAGCTGGTCACATTGTAGCTGCACTCCGAAAGCAGAGAGAGATGAATAAAATCACGCTCAGTGAGTCTTCCCCTAATCAGGAAAATTCCTCATGCTGTTACCCTCAGCCTAATCTAAAGAATTCCTTAAGGACTTCTCTGCACATTCATTACCTGTAATCTGAAAATAATACTTGGGAGTTAAAAACATCCAATCCAATGGAGGTCAGCTTAATATGGAAGGAATCACAGGAAAAAAATACTTCTCTAAGCAGACAAAATGGTGGTGTTTGATGACTTAAATGGACTTGCTTGCGGGGGGGGGAGAATTGGATGGGGGAGAACAGAAAACCATTTGCGTGTATCCAAGCAAGAATGAGAAATGACCTAAAAATGAAATTGAAAAAAAAAATAATGATCCTCGGGCAAATTTGCTGCAAGAAATGCTCAGAGATATTTTTAAAATAACGTGAAGACTTTAAGGAAAATATTTGTGACATGTCACCCCTGGTCACATATCAGCACAAGGCTGGCGATAATCCCCCATTATGTCCAATGAAAGAGTTAAGTTAAATATATACAGCTGGTCACGGTTAAAATGTGCCAAGGGAAATTAAGACGATTACTAATATTAACCGCTGAAGAGAGATTTGGTATAAGATCGCAATGCATGAAGTGTGCGTTAAAGTTGCTACAATAAGATGTAGGTGCATGTCAATCATAACCCCCTTTGTAGAAATTTACAAGGATGTTTTTCTGTTATGACCATTGTCTGAGATGCCTGTCTTTTCTTTCCATCTGTGTTATCAATATTTATTCACCACTCATGTTTGCAGCCTTGGAATAAAAGCTAAGCTATGGTATAGACAAGGCGATTGCTCCATTACCAACACTCACTGGCATTCATTTCAGACAGACTTGATGACTGAACGTATTTATGCTTTGTTCCTAAGTCAATAGACATTTAGTCAAGAAACTATAGGATGCATTTCTACTTCGAAGGTGTCCAAAGCCTAGATGTGATTTTAGCTAAGAAGAGACAACCATTCCTGGAGCACCTTGAGGAGAATCAATTCCCTTTATTTTTAGCCTCTGAAACTATTGTTCTCTCTTTGAATCGCCCGTCCTTCTGGGTTTTTTTCTTTCTTTTTTTTACTTTCTGCCCATTCTCCTGATTTAGCCCAACCTCCCCCCATCTTCTGTTCTTAACTCCTTTATAATGTTGTGTGATGCCCTTCCCTTCCTCTTTCCTTTACATTTTCAAAGGTTTTACATTTCCACTAGCTTTTATCATCTCCATTATTATTTTAATGATACGAATATGTGAGGGACAGAGTTTCCATTTCATGCACCACTACAGTTGGTCACGATCCATTCAGCGTTCTTAAATTTCCAGTTCCTTACATATTCTGTTAACTTAGGGTTAGCATGCAATAATTACATTGCTCAGGTCCAGCAACATATTTCAGGATTACTGTAAAATGTGTAATGTTCCAATGTGAAGAGTAAATAGCTCCCTCTCCTTTACCAAATGTAGATCATTAACATTGAGGATTTAAAATTTTTTGATTGATATGTAATAACTTTTTAATATTTTATTTATTACTTTTATGTGTGTGAGTGTATTGCCTGCATGTATGTCAGTGTACCCGTGTCGTGCAATGCATGCAAGGACAGAGGAGGCCGTCGGATCCTCTGGAACTGGAGTTACGGACAGTTGTTAGCTGCCGTGTGGGTGCTGGGATTTGAACCTGGGTCTTCTGCAAGGACAACCAGTGTTCTTAACCGCTGAGCCATCTCTCCAGCCCTGTAATAATATTTTTTGGGGATCTTTTTGAGATAGGGTCCCTTGTAGTCCCAGTTGGCTTGGAATGCACTATGTAGACCAGGCTGACCTTGAACTCACAGAGATCCACCTGCCTCTGCCTCCCAAGTGCTGGGATTAAAGGTGTGCTCCACTATGCCTGGCAACATGTAATAATTTTACACTACATAGAGTCTACGGTGTGAATTTTTTCACTTCTTGGCTATTATGTTCTCTTATTGAACTTTTTGTCAATTTTGTTATTTTATATAAATTCTATTAACTGACGTTTTACGCACGTACGTAAGGCATTATGTTTGGATTTCTCTTAAGCGATCTCCCTCTGATCTATTTCCACCCTTTCTCAGGCTCCTGGAATCCCTATGCCACATCCTTACTGGCTGTTATATTAGCATTCACATAATAAAAGTTCTAAGTGTTTTTTAATTTGCATCCCTCAGAGCTGCATACCTGAGCCTGAATCGCCCTGTACCACAGGCCCCCATCTATACTTTCTGATCTTGGGCAACAGCATCCATCCTCTGGTCCGATGAGCGACATACAGGGCACAAAATGAAGACTCTTCTAATGAGTCCATCACCAGAATCTACAGGCAGAGCACTGAACATGTTATCACCATGATTGAAAATCAATAGATCAGACCATTGATGGTTTTAACAATAGACATTTAGTTAACTGCTCCTTCTCAACATGAATCAGGGCGTCACCCGTGAAGGCACTGCCTGGTGGGTGGTAGAAATGAATCCTTGCTTCTAATCACATTATTTGCTTGTCTTCCTTTCCCGTACAACCACTATATGGTTATAAAAACCATATGTTTATGAGACGCGTCAATTACTGGAAATAACTATAATAATACTTTGGTGGAGTCATTGCCACACAAGCTCGTCAGTTCTTTAATTACAGAAACCATCTTAGGAGAGTAGTGTGCATAAAAGGACTGAGCTCTGAGTGGTTCTATGACGTTCCTCTGTCCCAGCATATCAAGGTGGGCGTCTCATTTGTACAACTCAAGCTTGATGACTTCCAAGCACAGCCCCTCCATTCCTTGTCCTTCAGAATGCATTGAAGTAAAAACAACACACGCATCAAGAGACGAAAGTTCAGGGTGGGCTTCTGCTCCCGTTACCCAAAAATGAATTCACTCACATCTTTCCTCCCAAAAAGGGCATAATTTGAACCTAGCTTAAAGACCAAGACACAGTAAGACTTAATTGTGAGTTACAGGCATGAGGAGAGAGCTAATCAGCCATGTTCTTGGAGGGAACCTGGGGCAGCCAGAGGACTCAGTGGGTAAAGACTCCGACCAAACCTGACAACCTGAATATAATCCCCAGCATAGAGAAGGGAAAAAATGACTCCCTCAAGTCATCCTCAGACCTCCCTGCATACACAAGCCTTGGCAGGCCCATGAGAATATATAAATAAATGAAATAACATAAACCATGGGGGGTTGGGGGGGATTCCTCTCCTCTGAGTAACTTTATTTGAAGTCATAAAAGGGACTTTTGGACTGGAGCTTTAGTTCTGTTAGTGATGTGCCTAGCATATGCAAGTGTTAAGATGCATTCCCAGCTCTGCATAAACCAGGTGTGGTAGTGCACATCTGTAATCCCGGTGCTCAGGAGGTAAAGGCAGAAGGAAGGCAACTTCAAGGGTGTCCTCGGCTACATGGCAAATTCAAACTACCTGAGATACTACAGATTCTGTCTCAAAAGAAAGAGATGAAGGTTTACATTTTAAAAGATCTTATTTATTATTTTTATTTTATGTGTACGCGTGCACTGCCTGCATGTACGTAAGTTCACCCATGTCGTGCAATGCCCGCGGAGGACAGAAGAGGCTGTCGGATCCCCTGGGACTGGAGTTACAGACAGTTGCTAGCTGCCATGTGGGTGCTGGGATTCGAATCTGAGTCTTCTGCAGTAACAGCCAGTGTTCTTAACCGCTGAGTCATCTCTTCGGCCCCTAAGGTTTATATTTTAAATACATGGCCCCTGCTTCCTGTCCGTTTTTTCTTTACTTCCAACTTCTGTGTGTATGTGCATGCATGCCTGATGATGGAACCATAGCTTGAAACCAAACAATACCTCCAAGCAGCAATAAAGAATGACTTTATATTTTCATCAAGTACGGAAAGATGTTCAATTCTGACTTGCATGAAAAGGCGTGTGGATGAATTATAAACAACAGGATTGAATTTCTCAAATATACAGACCAAGGAGAAATATTGAAAGCCTTTAATCTTAGAGTAAGAACAGAAAATCGTTGTCATAATAATTTGGCTGAAACAGGTGTACTTTGGCCAGAAATAGCAAATTTGGGTTTTGATAATGAAATTAAAGGAGAATACACATACTCATATGTCTTAGTTTGCTTTCACCGTGACCAAAAGCAACTTGGGGAGGAAAGGATCTAGGATCTATTTGGCTTACTTGTCCAAATCACAGGCCAGCACTGAGAGAAAGCAAGACAGGAACTTCAGCAGGACAGGAGCTGGGAGGCAGGAGCTGGAGCGGAGACCACACGGAAACTTTTATCTCTGACCTGTGCTCAGCCCACTTACACAGCCTCTTATACAACTCAAGGCCGCCTGTCCAAAAGTGGGCTGAGCCCTCCCTCATCACTCAAAAAGCAAGAATATACGTCACAGACATGCCTGCTGGCCAATGCAACAGAGAAAATTCCTCAATGAGAGTCCCGCTTCTCAGATGTGTCCAGCTGACAAGCGAAGCTATGTAATACATCATATATGCTCATTAGCCGTTTTCAACTTAACACAAACCTAGAGATACTTGGGAAGAGGGAATCTCCGTTGTAATGGGCCACCTTCTCGACCACAGCTATGCCATGTTAAAGTTTAGGCTGACTCTAGTTCTAGCCTCTGAAACTATCAGGCAGTTGGCCCAGGGTGTAGGAACACATATCGGCTGGATCCCGGTTGTCTTGGGAACAGGTCAGAGTGTCCCAGTGTGCACCTGCTAACTGCAGATTTATGGCTTCTGTAGGTTATGCTTGGCTTGCTTCTGCAAAATAGTTAATTGTTCACCCCTGGTTATGGTTTTTCTGTATAAAAGCTTACCCTGGAGATGGCTTGGTGCTACACACCTGGGTTCCTGACACCCTTGTGGAGTAGCCCTGGCCAGTTACAGCTTTCATTCAGCAAGCCTTGTTTGAGTGGTCTTCTCTGGTGAAGCACCCTATAACACCATCATGGCATTTCTTCCATCAGATTGGCCTGTGGGGCATTTCTCAATTGTTAATTGATGTAGGACGGCCTAACCCACTATGTGCAGTACCATGCCTGGGCAGATGGACCTGGGCTGTATAAGAAAGGTAGGTCAATAACCCAGAGCAAGCGAGCCAGTAAACAGCGTTCCTCCATGGTGCCTGTGTCAGGGCCCTGTCAGGCATCTAAGGTGAAATAAACCCTTCCCTTCCCAAATTGCTTTTGGCTAGTGCTTTATCACAGCAACAGAAAAGTCAACTAAAATACCATAAGAATGCAAAGATTTGGGGTGGAGAGATGGCTCAGCGGTTAAGAGCACTGACTGCTCTTGCAGAGGACCTGGGTTCGATTCCCAGAGCTTACATGGCGGCTATGAACTGTCCTTAACTCCAGTTCCTGGGGAATCCGAAGCCCTCTTCTGACGTCCACGGCCTCGCACGACACGGATGCACCCACATACATGCAGGCAGTACACTTGTATACATAAAATAAAAATAATAAATAAAATATTTTTTAAAAATTAAAAAAAAGAATGCCAAGATTTCTACTACAAGTGGGAAACAGAGCCTAATTGTTTCCATTTCTACCCCAGAGCCAACACAGGTCCAGTAAACAAACAATATCAATGTCATCCAAACAAGGGTCATAGGCAGGTGGTCACATGCATCCATAGTTAGGAACCAGAGACAGATGAATGTTGGTGTCCAACTAAGTTCGTCTGTTTTATTCAGTCCAGCACTGGACCTCAGAATGATGCCAATCAAACTTAGTAAGGGTATTTCCAAGTCAGGTTAACCACTCTAGAAAATTCTCCACAGACATGCCCAGGGATTTTTCTCCTAGCTGATTTTATTGACAGGCAAGACTAATTACGTAGTTTATATTACGTGTTTAAAGGGACTCCTTGCTTTAATGGTATCCTTCCACCACCTTGAAATTAATACATTTATTACCAACGGGTTATGCATTTTCAGGTTGTGTTTTGTCCGGAAAAATAATCCTGTTAAGCCCGTTTGTACTCTGCTGTACATGAGGTGAGAATTCAACAACTTAGCATGGAATGTTCGTTATGCCGGTCTGACAAGATCTGTTCAAGGAATGCTCAGGGTTAAAACTTTTTTTTTTCTTTAAAGAATCAGAAACTCACTTCTTTGCCCTTGTCCTTATTCCCTGATGATTAGAATGGAAGTTTTCAGGACCTACATGACATGTGCTATTACTCAGGATTGAAAACAGAGGCTTGATAAGAGAACCCAGCTGTCTTTAATTATAATCACTAAAAAGATTTGCAAACACGCAAAACAACAGGACCCTACTAACTTTTCAAAATATTTACTTATTTTGTAAAAATGTATATATTCAT
The DNA here is from genome assembly GCF_000622305.1 of Nannospalax galili. Lineage (NCBI taxonomy): Eukaryota > Metazoa > Chordata > Mammalia > Rodentia > Spalacidae > Nannospalax > Nannospalax galili. Next base: position 141,247 of record NW_008343967.1, read on the forward strand.
TTGTTTTCTTTTCCTTTTTCAAGAGTATTTCAGTATCGGTTTCACACTGGTCATGAACTTACTCTGTATTCCAAGGTGTCCTCAAACTTTTAATTCTTCTCCCTCAGCCTGCTGAGCGCTGGGATTATAGGCGTGCCCAGTTATATGCTTTGTGAATTTATTTGGAACTGATTTCGTCTTTGTACCTGATGTGTCAAATAATCTGATACAATTAACAACATGTATGAGTAAAATCAGAGAAGGGGGTGGGAGGATGATTTAGTTTGGTTAAAGTGCTTGCTGGGTAAGAGCGATGACCCGACTTCAATTTCCAGAACCCGCATAAAAAAGCCAGGCATAGGGAAATGTGTTTACATAATCTCAGCATTGGGGAGGGAGAGACAGGAAGATTTGTACATATTCTTGGTCAGCCGGTGTAACCCCTTTGGAAAGTTCTAGGCCAACGGGGGATGCTGTCTCAATAGACAAGGTGGACAGACCTCAGGACAGAATGATACCTGAGGTTGAAGTCTGGCTTCCACATACATGTGCACGTGTTACAAACACACACATACACACACACACACAGAGGACATTCAGTATATGGATCTCAGTACCTATTTTATATGCTTAGATGTGGCATTTAGAAATGACCCTTTTCTAGTTTTTTAATAAAATTTATTATAAATTTAAAAATTTTAATGCATTAAATAATTT